>NW_024058726.1:0-48619 GCF_016432855.1 Salvelinus namaycush
TTGCGTATTCAGGGAAGAGAGTTTCAAGGCCTAACCTCTTGGTTAGAGAAAATGGACCCGGCCGAAGGATGTGGATGATTGAACTGTGCAAACACATAACTTTTTTTCGCTTCTGCTGAGGAAAGATAGACAGACAGACCTACGGGTTGCTCAGACAGTTAGGCCCCAATGTGCTACAGTCTACAGTAAGACAGAGTCTTTGTGCCGCAGTTTTTTGTGTGAGGGATCTGCGGGTTCCTTGGAGTTAGACAGGGTAGTGGATGAGAGGGCAACCAGAGACCAAACCAGAGACAAAACCCCTGTCTGGAACACATACTGTAGCAGGGAGGGGGATTAGGATGAGGGGAAACAAACTAGGTTAAATGGTTCCATAACATAGCCTACAAACTTTACAGTGCACACTCCATTTTTGAGGCGGCAAGAGGTTTGTTCAGTTATCAGAGCAATTTGTGGTTCAGTGAGAGTGTTTTTTTGTGGGGTTCTATGTTGATATTGTGGTTCAGTTATATCAGAGTGTCTTTGTCTTGTGGTTGAGGTGTGTGTTTCATTTGTGGTCCGGTTGCATCAGAGTGTGTGTGTGTGTGTGTCTCTGGCTTGCAGGGAGAGTCGGGAGACCTGGGGATGGTCGGCTTCACTGGGTTTCCAGGACCTAAGGTGAGTCAGAGGCTCTGAGAGATCACCACAGACATTGATCACCCTTGCCTGCTCTCAATGAGCTATTCTATTCCCCCACTGACAAATAAAAAGGGTTGTTACAAACAAAAGACTGTGTTCTGGGTTTTTCCATAGGGGCCAAATGGAGATTTGGGTTTCAAAGGCATACCTGGTCCTAAAGGTCCTCTTGGCATTCTGGTAAGTACAGAATTAGCACTTACTGTTGCAATACATTATGTATATACATGGTGTGTGTGCTGATCTCTCCTCTACGTGTCTGTTTCAGGGTTTCAGTGGACCTGTTGGTCCAGAAGGGATGATTGGCCCAATGGGGAAACCTGTAGGTCCAGTGTGTGTGTGTGTGTGTGAGCACGTGTATGTCTATCTGCCAATTTGACTCTATACACAGTGACTGCACGCATGTGAGAGACAGGTTCAATGATCCGTTTTAAGATTGGGCACTATCCCTTCTCTGTGTTGATGTGTTGCTATTTTTTGAATGGTAACATTTATTTAACTAGGCAAGTCAGTTAAGAACAAATTCTTATTTACCATGACGGCCTATTGGGGAACAGTGGGTTCTGGGCAGAAAGACAGATTTTTACCTTGTCAGCTCAGGGATTTGATCCAGCAACCTTTCGGTTACTGGCCCAACGCTCTAACCACTGGGCTACCTCCCGCTTCAACTGTCTGTAACTGTCAGGCCAAAATATACCAAAATGAATTGATAATCCGCTCTGTCAAAGTCAGACATCTTTCCAGACTAGAGAGAGAGCGTGTGTATTCATGACTCCTCAGCCATAAACCCAGCCATAAGTTCAAACCTCAAGTGTTCGTTTCCATCTTTTATTTATGTGATCTGTCCAATCTAGTCACACTTACCTGGTGGTGTGTTACAAGTCTGCTACTTGTGTTTATATGAAGGGCATTATACTACAGGAATAAAAGAGTTAAAAGAACCGAGGGTACCTGTACTTCTGAAAAGAAACCACTGTATTCCAAAGTCATATTTTCTCTTTCAAAGGGACCGAGGGGGCCAAAGGGAAGCCATGGGGAAATGGTGAGATGTCTACATAGTCATATAATCCATTACACTCAGTAAGCATTAGGAAAACCACAAGTTGATGTGTAGGTGTTTAAACGGTAAACTTAAGGTGACACCTCCTGTACAGTATGTGTGTGTAGACAAATGATCCCATTAGTTCCGTGACCTTGTTTGCTTTGCATGAACTTGAGTGACGGTCTGTGTATTCCGAGGTTAAAAGCAGACGGCCACAGTGCCTGGGTAGACTCAGGATGAAGGTAGCTGTTGCAGAGTGATTTCCAGTGCACAGCGAGCCACGCATGGGGCCTTACTGTACTTTCTGCCTCTCATGTAAACAGTGTGCAGGAAATGCTGTGTCATAGTGTTAGCGCTGGGATCTTCTGTGGGGGTTATTGTATATACTGTTCTCTATTACGGCTCCCACTCTGCCAAGTGAACTGTTTTAAGCTTCTCAGACTCATAGACAGTTACACACACAGTAGAGAGAGACACACACACTAATAAGAAGCAGCTGCCTGCTGAAGGCTGCTGCCGCTGCTGCTGTTGTGGTGATGTGGTGTCAGTTCCCTCATCAGCCAGTGGGGGCGATAGAGCTCCATTACAGAAACACAAGCAGAGCCCTCAACAGACAAAACCCCTGCTACTGACTGCAGCTCTTCAGCTCTTCTGACTGTACTTCATGATTATGTTATGATAGGATTGGTTTAAAACAGGTATATTATATCAAACGTATAGTGTTTATATCAACATATATTCAATCTTTGTGTGAAGTTTAGAGAGTACTGCAGGTGCATCCGATATGCTAAACATTGTGTTGTCATTGCTTGGACGCCATTGTAACACCATGATGTTGTGTTTGTTCCTCAGGGACCCCAGGGACCACAGGGACATCCAGGTCCCAGAGTAAGTGTTCCCCTCCCATTACTACATTATGTCCTAACCTCTCTTAGTGAGTGGGGCGGCGGTAGCCTTGAGGTTAGAGAGGTGGGCCGGAAGCCGTAGGGTTGCCGCTTTAAACTCCCAAGCTGCCTGTGGGGAAGTCTGTAGGGAGTGATCCAACAGCCAGCGGGTTACCAGCTTCAATATCCCTTTATACTACCTACCGGAGTTGTGTATTTCGGCAAGGCTCCAGAGGCACTGACCTAATTCTTACAGTTTGCTTGACAGTTCTATGGTTTATTGTCTTATCTCTTTATTTAATGTGTATGTCAAAATCCGGTCTGTGTTCTCTCTCCCAGGGTCTCCCAGGTGCTCCTGGCCTGGCCGTAAGTATCCTGTTTGACTCACAGATCATCATTCAATTACATCATCGTAATCGATCCTTTGTCTTTGTCTGGAACCCACTGTTTAACCATTGTATAGCTTACATCCATTATGTCAGCGATTTATGTCGGTGATTTATAGTCAGTTCTAAACACTCGAGCCAACGTTTTTATATTGACGTTATTCACCCAAACGCCACTGTTCCTGTTGGTTATGAGTGCACTTGTTTGATTAAAAGTGGTCATGTAGAGATTAGAGGAGAGGTCAGGTATGGGTGTGTGGGGGCAGTTGCACTGAAGTTGCCAGAAAGACTGGCGGGGGTGTTTAGCTGGTTTGGAGAGAATAGCGGGAAGACAGGATAGGGGAAGGGCATGGTATCTCACTGAGTTTCACACAAAATCTGGCCAACAGAAATCTGGAGTGTGCCAAATATGCTCGCCCTAGGCGTCTCTCTCTCTCTCTCTCTCTCTCTCTCTCTCTCTCTCTCTGTCTCTCTGTCTCTCTGTCTCTCTGTCTCTCTGTCTGTCTCTCTGTCTGTCTCTCTGTCTGTCTCTCTGTCTGTCTCTCTGTCTCTCTGTCTGTCTCTCTGTCTCTCTGTATCTCTCTCTGTCTCTCTCTCGTTCTCTCTCTATCCCCCCCACTCTCTCTCTGTCTCCGCCCTAGGCTTGGTGCCAGCCTAAGCTTAGATAAGGCTTTTGAAGGAATGGGAAAAAGCAACAGTCTCATGGCTGCAGGGCCAGCGGTAGCATAGTAGCAGAGCATACCGTATATTATCTGTGTGGCCTTTCCTTCCCTGTGTGAGCTGCTTTCAACAGCCATTTAGAACTATAACCATGAACTTAAAACAACAAAGCTGAAATGTCATTGCATTTCTGTTTATGCATTATGTACACTACGTGGTAATCAGGGAGGAGCTTTTAATGACATTGATTAATATGCCCCCCACTACTTTGAAGAATTTGTAGATTTGTTGATACAGGTCCTGGTGTACTGCTCTTCTATGTGACTAAACTGTGTATGTTGGTGTTGCACCCTCAGAGACGAATCGAGTATAACTCTCCGTTGGAGTCCAATGGTGCCTTAAGGACAGAGGTAAAGCACTCAACCTATTGCACATTTTAAAATGAGATAACTGTAGTCAACATCCTCTGTAAATACAGTCACTGTTAAGTGTTGATTTTACAATAAAAAAAATATTAACAAAAAATCTTTTGTTCTTTTTTGCTATTTTATACTCTGCCTTTCCACGTGTGTGGGAACATGCCTCCAAATAAACCTCGTTTAATTGATTGGTACACATGTAAAAAACACTTTGCTTGGCACACATAAAAACATAAATGCAACTTTTCCAAACATCGTATGTCATGGGGTTTCTGTGGATGACTACGGGTTGTGCTTCTGTGCATGCACGCTTGTGTATGCATGTGTCTGCATGTATTCACGTTTGATCATCTGCATGCGCGTTCTATCCATGTGTCCATGCTTTGGTTTGGCTGTCTCTATGGCTTTGTCCTCTAACCTCTTCCTTTGCTGCAACACTATGGCCTGTGTGAACTATGCTAACCCTGCTAACCTAGACCTACCAGAACACCGAGATGTCCCTCCCAGACCACAACGCAGAGATCTTTAAGACCCTGCGCTACCTGAGCGGTGTGATCGAGAGCATGAAGAAGCCGTTGGGAACCCGGGAGAACCCAGCACGGTTCTGTAAGGACCTGTTGGACTGCCAACACCAGCTCTCTGATGGTGAAAACTTCCTAAAACTGCTTCACAGAACTTATCCAGATGTCACGGACACTTTGTCCCAATCTCCATGAATCAATATTCTATGAATAATCTACAAACTTCTATTTAGTAGAATAGTAAGTATTTGTTATTCGTATGACTGTGTTCTTTCTCTCTGGGGTTGGATGTTGCGGTGCCTATAGGACTGTTCTGGATCGACCCTAACCTGGGATGTCAGTCAGACGCCATTGTGGTCTTTTGTAACTTCACTGCAGGCGGGCAGACTTGTCTCCACCCAGTAGCTTCTAACAAGGTAATCTAGCACTGCACTCCATTACTGCACTCCATTACTGCACTCCATTACTGCACTCCATCATCACAGGGCCTCCAGCAGATCCATAGCAGTATTAATTCAAAAGACCGATTTTCTCTAGGTTTAAAGTTTAACACATTTACATGTGCCTGGTTGCAATGGCACAACCACAGAGGCGTAGGGGCATTTTCACGAACACATCTGTCCTTCCTTTCCTCTGCAAACCTCAGCAGAATTGTACAAGGGGGTTTTGGTAAATTGTTATTGCCACTTTCATTGCGAAATGGCCATGAATTTCCAGCTGGTGCCGTCACCGTTTCCTTGATTCCTGTCACATCTGCACAGACACACATTGATGTTGACAATCTGCGGTGTGTGTGTTTACATATTAAACAACCACACATGGAAACGGTTTATGGGTTCATGAAATGCACATCCCTTTATTGAATATAATATGTGTGTGATGCCTTGTCCTTCGGTGTTGCTGATGTAGCCTGGAAAAGAGAGAAACGCAGGTGGAGAGTTCGCCGGCAGTTCATTTGGTTTTGGCGCCGACCGTTTGTCGCACTGCATTTACCGTGTCTTATCATGCATTTTTGTTATCAATGTCACTATTCAAGTGAGGTTTCGGTAATCGCTATGTAAAGTTAAAGAATTGTTTGCAAACGTAGCCTCCTGCTGCGACGGGAGGTTATCCATTATAATCGACCAGATACTCAAGTGGCCGCTCTAACAATGAAAAGAAAAGTCTTCAAAAATGGAAGGCAGCTGGGAGGAGGCAAGATCAGGTGGGACCATTCTAGCCAATGAGAGGGCAGACACGCGTGTGAACAACAGGCACAACTCTGATATAAAATATTTTTTTCTCAAAGTTGCTGGGATGTGTACAGTTTTCCGCCGGCATCACCCCGCCGCCGTAAATAAACACCCTCATTCTGAGTTTGCACCGTATCAAAGTGTCTGCCTCGTCACTGGAACCTCCACCACTAGGGCAACCTCTGTTGCGTGTCTATATGTGATAAAATTAATAATTGAGAGTTTATGAAATATTGGAAGTTCTTTTGTCTGTGCACTCGATATGGTAATTTCTCCCCAGACACAGTAGATTTTTCCACATCATTTTGGAAAGCTGAGCTAACACACTGCTTGATATGTACCAATGGTCATCATAGCCATACATACCAATGTCTTCCATCATATCAGGATGCTGTTTCCATGAACAAAAGTCAGTTATATACAGCAGTAGTTTCCTAACCTTGGCTGTCTTGAAACCCATTACAGAGGCTTAGATGAATGGAAAGAAACCGTTTAATCGTTAAGTATTCTTCTATTACAGCCAGTTTGACTCATTGTGCTTGCAGCAAGAACCCTGTACCTTGGTTAATAACACAGACCGGAATATTCCTCATTGTAAAATGGAATTGTAAATGAGGGACAGAGAGCGATACATTAACAGATACTTCCCGTCCATTCTCCATCCCCTAACCTTCTTTTGCTTTCCCCACAGCTGTCGTTCGGGGTCCATAAGGTCCAAATGAAGTTCCTCCACCTTCTGAGCACAGAGGCCAGTCAGGACATCACCTTCCACTGTCTGAGTGATCTGCCCCTCAGCCCCACAGACACCTACAGCGCTAACGGCCCAGGACAGGAGTACCGGGACAGACCACCGAGGTTCAGGGGATGGAACGGACAGATGTTGAGGCAGACACACTACTTGAACCTCTACCAGACGAGTGCAAGGTAAGGAGCCGGAGGGAGAAAGAGATATCAAAATAAAAGAAAATGTTATTTATCACGTGCGCCGAACACAACAGTAAAATGCTTACTTACAAGCCCTTAACCAACAATGCAGTTTAAAAAAATGTGAGTTAAGAAAGTATTTACTAAATCAACTAAAGTGAAAAAAATAAAATAACACAATAAAATAGCAATAATATGGGGGGCTATATACCAAGTCAATGTGCGGGGGTTAGTCAAGGTAATTTGTACATGTACTGTAGGTAGGTGTAAAGTGACTATGCATAGATAATAAACAGCGAGTAGCAGTAGAGTAAAAACAAAGGGGGGGGGGGGGGGGTCAATGCAAATAGTCTGGGTGGCCATTTGATTATTGTTCAGCAGTCTTATGGCTTGGGGGTAGAAGCTGTTAAAGACCTAGACATGACGCTCCGGTACCGCTTGCCATGCGGTACCCAGAGAGAACATTCTATGAATTGGCTGACTGGAGTCTTTGACACACGTTTTTGGGCCTTCCTCTGACACCGCCTAGTATATAGGTCCTGGATGGCAGGAAGCTTGGCCCCAGTGATGTACTGGAACGTACGCACTACCCTCTGTAGCGCCCTCTGTATGTTTCTTTCACCTTAGAACTGGGTGTGTATTCATAAAGTAGCATTGCTGATCTAGGATCAGGTCCTCCCTGACCATGTAATCTTATTCATTATAATCTAAAAGGCAAACGGATCCTAGATCAGCATTAACCATTGTGTGTCAATTGCTTCATATTGTACATTTCCCTTTTAGATCCAAGATGGCAGCTGGCACCAGTCACGCTTCTTCTTCCATACTCAGGACAGCTACGAGCTCCCCATCGTAGACATACAGGAACCACCATCGTCACAGCCCAATCACCTGCTACACCTCGAGGTGGGACCTGTCTGCTTTCTGTGAGGTCATCTATCGCCAGCCTGCCTGTCCAAAATATGAACTATGAAGCATGCCATAAGCAACCCAAAATGTCTGCTCCCCAAACCAAAGAGAATGTAAGCCCAAGCGGAGTTTGTCAGGTCTACTCCCCCACATGGTGACAAACACCCTGTTCAATCGATGGTAGACTTCTGCGGAAGAACTCAATCCATAGGAAACTAGGCCAGCTTAGTGTAAGATGGCTGCAGGAGAGCAGTGTATACAAATATTTGTCAAATAAATGTATAACGTGTGTCTGTTTTTCTGTTTTGTTTTTCAAAAGTTGCTTGGGTTCATTGGAAAGTTGGTCCCTGAACTCAAGATAGGACTCATCCACACGACACCCTTCAAAAACAAACTCAAATCCTGTACCTCCCACCCCTTTCCTCCTTCTCCCCCATATACACCCTTTCATCCATCCTCAGAAGGGGCCTAGCTATCCGAAGGAAAGCTCCATGGCCTTTGTGACAGGAACACTGTCCAACCAAAACTTTCTAAGAGTGCAATAGCTTGTGGATTAAGCGTGAGAGATTTCATATTGCAACATCAATTGAAGGTCAACCACCAGTTCGGGCGGCCATTTTGTTTTTTTATTCACGTTTGAATCATGTTTGAATCTGTTGTACAACAAGGCTGGACGTTTACACCTTGGGTGTGTCCAAAATGGCACCCTATTCTCTATGTAGTGCATTTGGTTTAACTTTTGTCTCTTTTTTTACCATTTTAATTTAAAACAATGACAGTAAGGTATTTCATTGTTACCCAGAAATGATTTGACATTGAGATAAAAACAGTTGCATTGGACCTTTAATACATAAATACCTTCTTGATATTTTGTTGATGTTCATAACAGGGTCGTTCCACGAAAAGTGCATTTTGTGTCCCTTTGATATTTTAGGTAGAAATTGTGCACAACTATTGAATTGTAAAAGCCTGTTATTTTAAATAAAGTACCCCTTAATTTAGACCACATGGATCATTTAAAAAATCTGAATTTGAATATGAATATAGGCTTGCTAAAGTGCCAAAATTCTGCATTTTGACATGTACCTCCATCAACCCCGTGTCACTTCTATGAAGAATTCAACCCATTTAATCCCCAAAAATTACACCATAATTCTAACACCTTAGTTATTTTGTTGCTTTGACAAAGTCATTTCTGAAAATTCAAATGTATTCATGTGATTGATTAGTGATTCATTTACGTGTGACCCTCATTTTAAGGTCAACCCTGTTACTGAACTCTCATTTTAAATATATAAAAAAAGAAACATGGAACATCTAGTAGTCAAATCCTAGTTTAAAGTTCTGTTTTGTGGTGGGAAACTGAGTGGGTTGATCATTACACGTCAACCCTGTTACCCGTAGATAGACAGGCCAGAAATGTTTTAGCAATGTCATTTTTTTTGGTGAAGCTTGCATTCAATTGCCACTCCCTTTTGCACACAAGCTTCCATTCCCCTTATCACAAGGGGATTTTTTTTTGCTGATTTTAAGATGAAATCGTCAACCCTTTTACTTAATTTGGCACTTACTATAGTCATCTTTTTACTTAACCTATTGAGATAGGAAGAACTGTTTTTTAAATGAAGTTGAACATGTGCTCTTTATGACAGAATGTTAAAATGAGGTGAAAATGTTTTTGGGACCAATTGTTAGAATGACCCAACAGTATATACAGTGGGGCAAAAAAGTATTTAGTCAGCCACCAATTGTGCAAGTTCTCCCACTTAAAAAGATGAGAGAGGCCTGTAATTTTCATCATAGGTACACTTCAACTATGACAGACAAAATGAGAAAAAAAATCCAGAAAATCACATTGTAGGATTTTTTATGAATTTATTTGCAAATTATGGTGGAAAATAAGTATTTGGTCAATAACAAAAGTTTATCTCAATACTTTGTTATATACCCTTTGTTGGCAATGACAGAGGTCAAACGTTTTCTGTAAGTCTTCACAAGGTTTTCACACACTGTTGCTGGTATTTTGGCCCATTCCTCCATGCAGATCTCCTCTAGAGCAGTGATGTTTTGGGGCTGTTGCTGGGCAACACGGACTTTAAACTCCCTCCAAAGATTTTCTATGGGGTTGAGATCTGGAGACTGGCTAGGCCACTCCAGGACCTTGAAATATTTCTTACGAAGCCACTCCTTCGTTGCCCGGGCGGTGTGTTTGGGATCCTTGTCATGCTGAAAGACCCAGCCACGTTTCATCTTCAATGCCCTTGCTGATGGAAGGAGGTTTTCACTCAAAATCTCACGATACATGGCCCCATTCATTCTTTCCTTTACACGGATCAGTCGTCCTGGTCCCTTTGCAGAAAAACAGCCCCAAAGCATGATGTTTCCACCCCCATGCTTCACAGTAGGTATGGTGTTCTTTGGATGCAACTCAGAATTCTTTGTCCTCCAAACACGACGAGTTGAGTTTTTACCAAAAAGTTATATTTTGGTTTCATCTGACCATATGACATTCTCCCAATCTTCTTCTGGATCATCCAAATGCTCTCTAGCAAACTTCAGACGGGCCTGGACATGTACTGGCTTAAGCAGGGGGACACGTCTGGCACTGCAGGATTTGAGTCCCTGGCGGCGTAGTGGGTTACTGATGGTAGGCTTTGTTACTTTGGTCCCAGCTCTCTGCAGGTCATTCACTAGGTCCCCCCGTGTGGTTCTGGGATTTTTGCTCACCGTTCTTGTGATCATTTTGACCGCACTGGGTGAGATCTTGCGTGGAGCCCCAGATCAAGGGAGATTATCAGTGGTCTTGTATGTCTTCCATTTCCTAATAATTGCTCCCACAGTTGATTTATTCAAACCAAGCTGCTTACCTATTGCAGATTCAGTCTTCCCAGCCTGGTGCAGGTCTACAATTTTGTTTCTGGTGTCCTTTGACAGCTCTTTGGTCTTGGCCATAGTGGAGTTTGGAGTGTGACTGTTTGAGGTTGTGGACAGGTGTCTTTTATACTGATAACAAGTTCAAACAGGTGCCATTAATACAGGAAACGAGTGGAGGACAGAGGAGCCTCTTAAAGAAGAAGTTACAGGTCTGTGAGAGCCAGAAATCTTGCTTGTTTGTAGGTGACCAAATACTTATTTTCCACCATAATTTGCAAATAAATTCATAAAAAATCCTACAATGTGATTTCCTGGATTTTTTTTTCTCATTTTGTCTGTCATAGTTGAAGTGTACCTATGATGAAAATTACAGGCCTCTCTCATCTTTTTAAGTGGGAGAACTTGCACAATTGGTGGCTGACTAAATACTTTTTTGCCCCACTGTATGTATTATGAAGTCCAACAGTGACATGGTTAAAAACTAGCCTCGAACGAACCATCCTCATCTCGCGAGCTCCCATTCTGTTTCGATACACGAATACCGTGTAGTGAAACACAATGTGAGCTCGCGAGACCAGGATGGTTCGTACGAGGCTAGTTCAAAACTGCAATCAGAGAAAACTGTTTATCTATCATAAACAGTGCAACTTCAAACTTCCCATACTCATGAAGTTAGTATTATTTTTTCAGACTCCAACACACCCCACTGGTATCGAATTACTAAATCAGTTTTTCATTGGAATAGTTTGAATTCTTGACACCATCTCTTCCAGTTCCAGTAACAGTGAAACCTTGCTGGAAGCTGTATACTGCAGATGCTGGTAACAAGGAGAGTCACTGTTCAAGGAAACCTCTTTTTCTGGGGTTCTGCCCGGGAAACTGATGACTAACCTGTGTGTGTGTGTGTGTGTGTGTGTGTGTGTGTGTGTGTGTGTGTGTGTGTGTGTGTGTGTGTGTGTGTGTGTGTGTGTGTGTGTGTGTGTGTGTGATCCTTTCAGCAGGGGACACTCAGCACCATGTTAACCACTATCCTGACAATAGCTGAATGGTCATCTGCAGCTTTACAATAGTTTGAAACTCAGATTTCCAAAGACGAGTTTCAATCTTGGTTAGCCTGCTTTGTTCATATAATACACTGCTCAAAAAAATAAAGGGAACACTTAAACAACACAATGTAACTCCAAGTCAATCACACTTCTGTGAAATCAAACTGTCCACTTAGGAAGCAACACTGATTGACAATAAATTTCACATGCTGTTGTGCAAATGGAATAGACAAAAGGTGGAAATTATAGGCAATTAGCAAGACACCCCCAATAAAGGAGTGATTCTGCAGGTGGTGACCACAGACCACTTCTCAGTTCCTATGCTTCCTGGCTGATGTTTTGGTCACTTTTGAATGCTGGCGGTGCTTTCACTCTAGTGGTAGCATGAGACGGAGTCTACAACCCACACAAGTGGCTCAGGTAGTGCAGCTCATCCAGGATGGCACATCAATGCGAGCTGTGGCAAGAAGGTTTGCTGTGTCTGTCAGCGTAGTGTCCAGAGCATGGAGGCGCTACCAGGAGACAGGCCAGTACATCAGGAGACGTGGAGGAGGCCGTAGGAGGGCAACAACCCAGCAGCAGGACCGCTACCTCCGCCTTTGTGCAAGGAGGAGCACTGCCAGAGCCCTGCAAAATGACCTCCAGCAGGCCACAAATGTGCATGTGTCTGCTCAATTGGGCTTTTCTTCCATTACAAATGTGATGTTTTCTAAGACACAAAAGCTGATGTTCCTTTTTAAAATTATATTACACTAGCAGGGACAACACAAAACTGTTGAGGACCTTGTGACTTGAGAGATGCTATGGCATGGCAAACCCTGTGTTACCATGGATAGGGGACAAAGCAAATAAACCACGAGAAACAAAATGCCAGACTTCTCTTGAGCTAGAGAGTGAGAACATTTTGGATTCAGATGTTTGATCTTGTTTGACCCACCTTCGTTGGCGATTGTTGCATTTGTCTCCTCTTAACTAAGATACAAGAAAAACAATGCATATTTTGTTGTTGTATTTCCATTGGACATCAGTTCATCTCCCCTGGTCAATGTGTCTTGGAAAGGCTTTAGTTTTATAGTCAGCCTTAGTCCTCAGAACAACACAGCTCTTATTGGAATCCATCGGTCTGCACGCATGCATGCACGCTGGTTGACAGATTAATATGCAGCATATTCAGAGAGAGAGAGAGATCTTCCACACAATGTCCTGTATTTCATGCATACCATCACCAGGGGGCCCTATTGTGCAATGTCAAGCCAAAACCGGACTACATACAGTATGTCATATATTTTCTCCACGTGTAGAGAGACGGTACGGTACAGTTCAGATTGTTTTGAGAGAGACAGAGCTGCGAGAGAGTAACTTATAGAAATCCTTAGCAACCCACATGCTGCGATGTCCACACCCACTTTGGCTCCTATCATTCAAATTATTGAACTTTGAGGCTGGTGATCAAATCAAAATGTATTTGTCACCTGAGCTGAATACAACAGGTGAAATGCTTATTTACAGGCTCTAACCAATAGTGCAAAAAAGGTATTAGGTGAACAATAGGTAAGTAAAGAAATAAAACAACAGTAAAAAGACAGGCTGTTTACATAGCGAGGCTATAAAAGTAGCGAGGCTACATACAGACACAGGTTAGTCAGGCTGATTGAGATAGTATGTACATGTAGATATAGCTAAAGTGACTATGCATATCTGATGACCAGAGAGTAGCAGTAGCGTAAAAGAGCGGTTGGCAGGTGGTGGGTGGCAGGACACAATGCAGATAGCCCGGTTAGCCAATGTGCGGGAGCACTGGTTGGTCAGCCCAATTGAGGTAGTATGTACATGAATGTATAGTTAAAGTGACTATGCATATATGACAAACAGAGAGTAGCAGCAGCGTAAAAAGAAGGGTTGGGGGGAGGCACACAATGCAAATAGTCCGGGTAGCCATTTGATTACCTGTTCAGGAGTCTTATGGCTTGGGGGTAAAAACTGTTGAGAAGCCTTTTTGTCCTCGACTTGGCACTCCGGTACCGCTTGCCATGCGGTAGTAGAGAGAAGAGTCTATGACTGGGGTGGCTGGGGTCTTTGACAATTTTTAGGGCCTTCCTCTGACACCACCTGGTGTAGAGGTTCTGGATGGCAGCCAGCTTAACTCCAGTGATGTATTGGGCCGTACGCACTACCCTCTGTAGTGGCTTGCGGTAAGAGGCTGAGCAATTGCCGTACCAGGCAGTGATGCAACCAGTCAGGATGCTCTCGATGTTGCAGCTTTAGAACCTTTTGAGGATCTCAGGACCCATGCCAAATCTTTTTAGTTTCATGAGGGGAATAGGCTTTGTCGTGCCCTCTTCACGACTGTCTTGGTGTGTTTGGACCATTCTAGTTTGTAGTTGATGTGGACACCGAGGAATTTGAATCTCTCAACCTGCTCCACTACAGCCCCGTTGATGAGAATGGGGGTGTACTCGGTCCCCCTTTTCCTGTAGTCCACAATCATCTCCTTAGTCTTGGTTACGTTGAGGGAGAGGTTGTTATCCTGGCACCACCCGGCCAGGTCTTTGACCTCCCTATAGGCTGTCTCGTCATTGTCGTTGATCAGGTCTACCACTGTTGTGTCGTATGCAAAATGAATGATGGTGTTGGAGTCGTGCC
The DNA here is from genome assembly GCF_016432855.1 of Salvelinus namaycush. Taxonomy (NCBI): domain Eukaryota; kingdom Metazoa; phylum Chordata; class Actinopteri; order Salmoniformes; family Salmonidae; genus Salvelinus; species Salvelinus namaycush. The sequence continues at coordinate 14,213 of NW_024058726.1, forward strand.
TGGCCATGCAGTCGTGGGTGAACAGGGAGTACAGAAGGGGACTAAGCACGCACCCCTGGGGAGCTCCATTGTTGAGGATCAGCGTGGCAGATGTGTTGTTACCTACCCTCACCACCTGGGTGCGGCCCGTCAGGAAGTCCAGGATCCAGTTGCAGAGGGAGGTGTTTAGTCCCAGGATCCTTAGCTTAGTGATGAGCTTTGAGGGTACTATGGTGTTGAACGCTGAGCTGTAGTCAATGAATAGCATTCTTACATGTTCCTTTTGTCCAGGTGGGAAAGGGCAGTGTGGAGTGCAATAGAGATTGCATCATCTGTGGATCTGTTTGGGTGGTATACAAATTGGAGTGGGTCTAGGGTTTCTGGGATAATGGTGTTGATGTGAGCCATTGCCAACCTTTCAAAGCACTTCATGGCTACGGACGTGAGTGCTACGGGTCTGTAGTCATTTAAGCAGGTTGCCTTTGTTTTCTTGGGCAGGGACTATGGTGATCTATTTGAAACATGTTGGTATTACAGACTCAATCAGGGACATGTTGAACATGTCAGTGAAGACACCTGCCAGTTGGTCAGCACATGCTCGGAGCACACGTCCTGGTAATCCGTCTGGCCCCGCAGCCTTGTGTATGTTGACCTGTTTAAATGTCTTACTCACATCGGCTACGGAAAGCGTGATCACACAGTCGTCCGGAACAGCGGATGCTCTCATGCATGCCTCAGTGTTGCTTGCCTCGAAGCGAGCATAGAAGTGATTTAGCTCGTCTGGTAGGCTCGTGTCACTAGGCAGCTTGCGGCTGTGCTTCCCTTTGTAGTCTCTAATAGTTTGCAAGCCCTGCCACATAAGACGACAGTCGGAGCCGGTGTAGTATGATTCAATCTTAGTCCTGTATTGACGCTTTGCCTGTTTGATGGTTCGTCACAGGGCATAGCAGGATTTCTTGTAAGCTTCCGGGTTAGAGTCCCGCACCTTGAAAGCGGCAGCTCTACTCTTTAGCTCATTGCGAATGTTGCCTGTAATCCATGGCTTCTGGTTGGGGTATGTACGTATGGTCACTGTGGGGACGACGTTCTCGATGCACTTATTGATAAAGCCAGTGACTGATGTGGTGTACTCCTCAATGTCATCGGAAGAATCCCGGAACATGTTCCAGTCTGTGCTAGCAAAACAGTCCTGTAGTTTAGCATCTGCTTCATCTGACCACTTTTTTATAGACCGAGTCACTGGTGCTTCCTGCTTTAAATTTCGCTTGTAAGCAGGAATCAGGAGGATAGAGTTGTGGTCGTATTTACCAAATGTAGGGCGAGGGAGAGCTTTGTACGTGTCTCTGTGTGTGGAGGACAGGTGATCTGGTTGCACATTTAACATGTTGATAGAAATTATGGCCTTTCTCTTGCATTTCAAAGATGATGAAAAATGTTATTTTTATTATCTTTTACCAGATCTAATGTGTTATATTCTCCTGCATTCATTTCACATTTCCACAAACGTCAAAGTGTTTCCTTTCAAGTGACATTAAGAATATGCATATCCTTGCTTCAGGTCCTGAGCTACAGCCAGTCATCTTAAGCGAAAATTGAAATAAAGGGTCCGATCTTTTAATCACATTTTTATTCCGGAAGTTATTTAGGCTTGCAATAACAAAGGGGTTGAATACTTATTGACTCAAGACATTTCAGCTTTTCATTTTTTATTCATTTGTAAAAATGTCTAAAAACATAATTCCACATTGACATTATGGGATATTGTGTGTGTAGATCAGTGACACATTTACATTTTAAATTCAGTCTGTAACACAACAAAATGTGGAAAAAGTCAAGGGCTGTGAATACTTTCTGAAGGCTCTGTATACAATTGCAAAAAGATAATCGTTTGGTTGAGTTTATGAAGGTCTTAGGTAACATTAGAATACAGGATTGTTTTCTTTTCAATTGTATTTTCTTTAGTTTGTTACTGTAGGTTAACCACTAAAAACACCACAATTCAAGTGTTAGCTAAATCCATCACAGAGTAATTCATTATTATTTTGTTTTGGCAGGTCATGAACCTAATAACATTTTTTTCAAAAGAACAGAATAGCATAATTTAAGTTGAATTCATTTTCTAGTCTGCTCTAGTAGCATAGACTATATGTTGCCACGAGTGAATGCATGGAACTGCGGTTATTCTTGGAAAAAGTTTTAAAATAGAGCCCATCTGCTAAATATTCATAGTTTGGTAAAAGTCAATTTTTTTGAAACATTATATTCGAATAGGCACTTTCCAATAGGTTATAAATCAAAACATCTGACTTGCATGAACCTTGGTCTGTAGGATAATTTGGAAAAAGTTTGGTAAGCGCCATTCCCTTATTTGTGACCGACCGCATCGATTCGGTCTTATGTACTGTAGCAACATTTGAAATAGTGTTTTTTTAAACTTTGGATAAAAGTAGAGACTCGGAACTAGAAAATGGCATATCATACAGTACACTACAGTTGAGGAACAATGGGAAAGTAATTCTTGTAACCCCGCTTTTGAGAAAATGGCCCGTGAATATTTTGGTACACCTACTGGAGAGCTCTTCTTTGTCTACACCCATTCAGCATTTTTCACATCCTCTTAAGCCTTAGTCCCACCCATCTCTTTAAGGATTCACATGTGAGGCCATGTGATAAACACACACGATATGAAATAAAATCTAAGTTTATTTGTCACATGCACAAGATACAGAAGGTGTAAATCACAGGTGTCAAACTCATTCCACGGGGGGCCGAGTGTCTGCGGGTTTTCGCTCCTCCCTTGTACTTGATTGATGAATTAACATCACTAATTAGTTAGGAACTCCCCACACCTGGTTGTCTAGGGCTTTATTGAAAGGAAAAACCAAAAACCTGCAGACACTAGGCCCTCCGTGGAATGAGTTTGACACCCCTGGTGTAAATGGTACAGTGATAGTACTTGCATACTTGCGTAGTAGCAATATCAAAAACAAAGTGTCCACATAAAAATATTTTATAAATATTTTATCATTATTAGATGACACTTACCTGACACACTTGTCTAAATTGATCAGTCATGTGAAGGAAATGCTATAACCACGCCTCACCCACATCTAGCTAATTGGATGGGTCACAATTGTCTAGACATGTACACATGTTCATGAAATACAATCAATGGCAGTAATGATCCCCAGACACACCTGCTAATTTGATGGGTCATGAAATAATCCGGCCGAAGTGGAGTCTTTTGTTGAGACATGTAGTTAGCTAGCTAAATAATTAACCGGCATAACCCCAACTCATACTACTACCAATAAAAACATTGTCATAGCTGTAGCATGAATCTGCAGGGAGCTAAAGCTAGCAAACTAGGTTCAATGTTAACTAGCTAACTTTAGGCTATAACTAGCAATGTCAATGGATTTCTGATTCAAATAATATTACAACAGAGGTCATACATGTAACGTTAGCTAGCGAGCCAGCAAGCCACCGTTTGCTAGCTAACTAACAGTATGCTTTAACTTGACTTTCGGACCAAATTTGAAACGTATACCTGGAAAATGTAGCTAGACTCTTACCTGTATACATGGATGAACGCTTCACGGCAGACTGGAACCATTTAACTCTGTTTTGTTTGTAGCTACATCTTGTTTAGCCAGCTTTGTGTCAAGTCACTCCGGTTCACACTGACCGTGGCGTGTGCAGAAAGTAGTCCATCACTTATTCCTACTGGTCTGTTGATGGTGCCTACTACATTCAGGGCATTAATGTTGTTGAGAAAAGTAGCAAAACATTTGTAGTTTGCGATGGCTAACGTTATATCTTTCAAAAACGGTGCGGTAGAAAGGACTGTCAACACATACTGAACAGCTCACGTTATAGACAGAAGCGTTCTGCATGGCAGACCAATCTAAACTCATCTCCTGGGATGTCCAGCCCATACATTATCTCAGCCAATCATGGCTAGTGAGAACGTTTCTGACTTTTTCCATGGCTAAACCAACTAGGCTCGTAATTTAACAATTGTATTCATATTTATGGATGGAATACAAGTTTGTTATTAAGGCCCCTGTAAGTTCACATGTTACAGAAGGCATTTCTGGCAAAAAAAAATGTTTTGATGAAAAATAAATGTTTACGTTCAAATGTTGCTCCTGTGAAGAAATGAGTCACATTTGTCATTACACATGCTGCTCTGTTCATCAGTCTCTTCATTCACAATTTGACAATTTGTAATATTGTCACCCATCACGCTATTGTCAATTTAATCTTGTCTTTAGGCTACATCTTTTATTTTATGTGTGAAATTAGTTTAGATATAGTTTAGGTGTAGTTTCGATGAGCCATTGTCAGATCGCCAGCCAACTCGGGTGAAGGAAGGGCAGGGGAAAAATTGTATGTCCTCCTAAAACTGCTTATAACACAAAGTCTGTTATATCAAAATTTGAACAATGTCAATGTGTTAAACAGACTTATTTAGGAAAAGTCAAGGACAGAGGGGGACATCACTTTTAAAATGGAAGAGATATATATTTTTTTAACTCATATGATGTCAAAATGAAGCTCTCAGCGCTTCTAATTTTAACAACCTTTCTACCTTTTTTATATCAAGATGGAACCAATTTCTCTTCAGGGTTTTATAACGTAGCAGTTTCAGTGATTTAAAGATATGGGAGTGGGGTAGACTGCACTACCTCCCAAGGTCAGAAATGATTGTTTAACCCTTCCACAGCCAAAACATCAGTAAAGCTGGAAATCCTTAGATTATGTAAGGGAAGTCCCCCCCCAATTGTACAAAATAACATGGCAACTTATTGGCACCGAGCGGACCATATACACGATGGGATTGTGTGGGATTTCATATTACATCCGGCGCTGTTTCGTCCAAAGTTGATGACAAATGCCATATTGTAAATGAGCTGTGTAACACCCCAAAAATCCTATAGTGGGCGAGTGTGTTCCATCTTAATTTTTCATAGGCTTACTGTAACGCAAGTCAAGACCCAAGAGTCATATTTTGAAATTTTGAAATATTGAAAGTTTTGGCAAAAACTTATCACCCCCTTAAAAAAGTGCTTTCTGGACCGTTTTTCGAAATTCTTTCGATTTTTATGTCAATTACACATGTGTAAGAACTGTATGAAAATACTTTTGTCAAATTTTATTAACATAATTTTTTTTACATTTTTATTTGGACTTAAGGAATATGTTTTGTGCATTTGGAATGTGATTTCTTAGGAAGTCAAAAGTCAAAAGTCAAAAATGTCAAAAATTTGGAAAAAACGTATCACCCCCTTTAAAAAAGTGCTTTCTGGACCGTTTTTCGAAATTCTTTCGATTTTTATGTCAATTACACATGTGTAAGAACTGTATGAAAATACTTTTGTCAAATTTTATTAACATAATTTTTTGGACATTTTTATTTGGACTTAAGGAATATGTTTTGTGCATTTGGAATGTGATTTCTTAGGAAGTCAAAAGTCAAAAGTCAAAAATGTCAAAAATTTGGAAAAAACGTATCACCCCCTTTAAAAAAGTGCTTTCTGGACCGTTTTTTCGAAATTCTTTCGATTTTTATGTCAATTACACATGTGTAAGAACTGTATGAAAATACTTTTGTCAAATTTTATTAACACAATTTTTTGGACATTTTTATTTGGACTTAAGGAATATGTTTTGTGCATTTGGAATGTGATTTCTTAGGAAGTCAAAAGTCAAAAGTCAAAAATGTCAAATATTTGGAAAAAATGTATCACCCCCTTTAAAAAAGTGCTTTCTGGACCGTTTTTTGAAATTCTTTCGATTTTTATGTCAATTACACATGTATAAGAACTGTATGAAAATACTTTAGTCACATTTTACTGTCATCATTTTTTATAAATGTTTACTTGTACTTAAGGAATATGTTTTATGCATTTGGAATGTGATTTCATAGGAAGTCAAAAGTCAAAAGTTACAAGTCAAAAATGTTAAAAATGTGGAAAAAACGTATATTCCATTTAAAAAAGTGCTTTCTGGACCGTTTTTTGAAATTCTTTCGATTTTTACGTCAATTACACATATATAAGAACTGTATGAAAATACTTTAGTCACATTTTACTATCATAATTTTTTATAAATGTTTACTTGTACTTAAGGAATATGTTTTGTGCATTTGCAATCTGATTTAATACGAAGTCAAAAATGTGAATAAATTAGAAAAAACGTATCACCCCCAAACCTCCATAAATCACTCAGGCCAGCACCCATTGATTTTTGGCCGTAGAATAGTGCTCCCGGAGCGGGTATGGAGGTCTGGATGCCCCCTAAACGCAATTTCAACCATCTTGAAACATGGCACCTGGTAACCCAAAAAAAATACCAGGTGCACGAACAGTTTGGACTTGTGTGTGTGTGTGTGTGTGAGCTTTTCTTTGACATCTGTTTAGAGAAATGACTGATTTACAGTTCATGAAGGTTGCCTAATCACACACTTAAAGTTTTGGAAAGATCTGACTTTTTTAACCCTTTGAAACAGCACCTATGACCCCATTTTAAGGCACTTCCGGTTGGCACAGGAAGCTATAAGTAAATACCTATCCTGATCGGGGTATGCTTTTACAGAATCCTGAGTTTTAAGTCTATACGTTAAGAACTGACTGATTTACACAGGGTTGAATGCACTATATATCACAAACTGCTGGTTGGGTATGGCAAAACACTTTTAGGGTGATTTTATCACTTCCGGTTGCTCCAGGAAGCTTAGAATCAACACAGGTAGACCTCATAGTGGCTTGATGGATTGTCATTGAAGACAGGTTCATAAGACATTCATAACCCACATAGGGTTTATTTAAAGAATGCACGTTACATTTGCATATGATTCAACAGTGAAAAACATCACATCATATTGCAAACATAACACACTGTTGAATCATATTGCAAACACACACTGTTACATTTGCAATATGATGTGTTGAATCATATTGCAAACATAACACACACTGTTACGTTTGCAATATGATGTGTTGGATCATATTGCAAACATAACACACACTGTTACATTTGCAATATGATGTGTTGAATCATATTGCAAACATAACACACACTGTTACGTTTGCAATATGATGTGTTGAATCATATTGCAAACATAACACACACTGTTACATTTGCAATATGATGTGTTGAATCATATTGCAAATCTAACGTGCATTTGCAATATGATGTGATGTTGAATCATATTGCAAATGTAACGTACATTCTCTTAAATACTTTAGAAATGCAAAAGTCAACGTCCTGATGACCTCAGGATGGCCGGGCAGTGATAGTGGTTCCTCTCCATCGCTCGTTGTGTTAAATTTCATCATGTCGCTTTTTCCTCATGGTACCTCCCCGTTGAAACATATTGCAAATGTACAAAAGTCAAGTAGCAAGTCGGTGTCCATCAGTCAATTAGATATATTCAGACACCAAACTGATACCATCTGACACCAAACTCACTTTTACCAACTCCTTTAGAAGCCAACTATCACATATTTCAGAGCAGGCCCAAAATTCACAGCGCCTTCCATTTAAACCATAATAAAACAAATAATACGTAGTTATGTTCTAGCTGCGGGTCCAATATTCACATTATGCTTAGCCCTATGTGAGGCGACCTGGAATCCCAAGTTTCGGCTCGATAGGTCATTCGGTGCCCGAGCAAAACCCTAATTGGTGCTGAAAATCCACTTTTTTCCATGCCTTGCTACGGGGTGCTTGAATGAGCAATCGGACAGAATCGTTGAGGTCCATCTCTATGGGCCGAGCCGGTTTCAATGCACCTAGTCTTGAGACTCTGGGACTTTTCTAAATGTCGTCAGTTTCGTTGAGGTCAAAATGAATTGAAAACATGGCAAATACACGATGCTTTTTATCGATCCGAGAACCTTCTAGAGCCATATAATTCACCGTGCACAATCGACCTGAGGTCTAGAACAGGTTTGTAAATTTTCAGAACTCTAGGTCTGACGGTTCTTTAAAAGTTGGAACAAAAGTAACTACTGCAGACACTGTCTGCCTCTAAGCCCCTCAGTGTGTCCCTCCATCATTTCTGTGTGGGTGTGTAAATTTTTCTTTGAAATGTGATGGGACTAATGACTGATTTACTGTTCAGGAGGGTTGCCTAATCACAAATATGAAGTTTTGGAAAGATTTGACATTTTTAACCCTTCAAAACAGCCCATTTGACACCAATTATGGCACTTCCGGTTGGCACAGGAAGCTAAAAGTAAACACTTATCATCACTGGAGTATGCTTTTACAGAATCCTGAGTTTTATGTCTGTATGTTAAAAATTGACTGATTTACATAGGGTTGAATGCACTATTTCTCTCAAACTGCAGGTTGGGTATGGCAAACACTTTTAGGGTGATTTAACCACTTCCGGTTGTTCCAGGAAGCTTAGAATCGACACAGGTAGACCTCATGGTGGCTTGATGGACTGACATCAAAGACAGGTTCATAAGACATTCATAACCCACATAGGATTCAGGTTGAATTTAGAGGTGCAGTCAATGTATTCCAATGGGGAGACATTTCATTGTAAACTATTTGATGTAAATACCTTCTTTTAACTGTTAAGGGTTAATGCCACAAGGTCAAGGTTGGGCTTGCACAGATCGGGAGGACCTTAGGATTGTTCCTGAGGTGAAATTATGCTTCTAACCTTAACGGTTCTCTCTCTGTCTCCCAAAAGCAAATAAAATTGACATTGAGGTCAAAAGGTCATTTTGCTCTGTCTTCTTGTAACGGTCGCTGCGCTCAGACCGAACGAGCTACGGTCAAGCGGGGCATCTCGTTGAACTCGGCACGGCCTGGAGATAATAGTCATGCCATTGCAGGCTTTGTGTGTCGTTAAGCACCGTACTTTTTCACTCCATCATTGCTTTGTGTATGTGTTTGTGTGTGAGAGAGAGCTTTCCTTTGACATCTGCTGGGAGAAATGACTGATTTACAGTTCATGAGGGTTGTCTAATCACACAAATGAAGTTTTGAAAAGTTCTGACCTTTTTAACCCTTCGAAACAGCACCATGACACCATTTTAAGGCACTTCCGGTTGGCACAGGAAGCTATAGGTAAACACATATCTTGACTGGGGTATGCTGTTACAGAATCCTGAGTTTTAAGTCTATACGTTAAGAATTGACTGATCTACATAGGGTTGAATGCAGTGATTTTCAAAATTGCAAGTCATGTATATCTGGACACATTTTAGGGTGATTTTAACCACTTCCGGTTGCTCCAGGTAGCTTAAAATCAACACAGGTAGACCTCATAGTAGCCTGATGGATTGTTATCAAAGACAGGTTCATAAGACATTCATAACCCACATAGGCTTCAGGTTGAATTTAGAGGAGCAGTCAATGTATTCCTATGGGGCGAAATGTCATTGTAAAATGTTTGATGTAAACGCCTTCTTTTAACTGTGAAGGGTTAATGCCACAAGGTCAAGGTTAGGCTTGCACAGATCGGGAGGACCTTAGGATTGTTCCTGAGGTGAAATTGTGCTTCTAACCTTAACGGTTCTCTCTCTGTCTCCCAAAAGCAAATGAAATTGACATTGAGGTCAAAAGGTCATTCGTGTCCGTTCTCTTGTAACGGTCGCTGCGCTCAGACCGAGCGAGCTACGGTCAAGCGGGGCATCCCGTTGAACTCGGCACGGCCTGGAGAATATGGCAATGTCATTTTAGTGGTGATTTCAGAATGCTATTTTGGTGCATTCATGGAAGGCGCTGTGAATTTTGGGCCTGCTCTGAAATATGTGATAGTTGGCTTCTAAAGGAGTTGTAAAAAGTGAGTTTGGAGTCAGATGGTATCAGTTTGGTGTCTGAAAATATCCAATTGACTGATGGACACTTGCTAGTTGACTTTTGTTGACACTTGCTAGTTGACTTGCTAGTCGACTTTTGTACATTTGCAATATGTTTCAACGGGGAGGTACCATGAGGAAAAAGCGACATGATGAAATTTCACGCAACGAGCGTTGGAGAGGAACCACTATCACTGCCCGGCCATCCTGAGGTCATCAGGACGTTGACTTTTGTATTTCTAAAGTATTTAAGAGAATGTACGTTACATTTGCAATATGATTCAACATCACATCATATTGCAAATGCACGTTACATTTGCAATATGATGTGATGTTGAATCATATTGCAAATGTAACGTGCATTCTTAAATACTTTAGAAATACAAAAGTCAACGTCCTGATGACCTCAGGATGGCCGGGCAGTGATAGTGGTTCCTCTCCAACGCTCGTTGCGTGAAATTTCATCATGTCGCTTTTTCCTCATGGTACCTCCCCGTTGAAACATATTGCAAATGTACAAAAGTCGACTAGCAAGTCAACTAGCAAGTGTCAACAAAAGTCAACTAGCAAGTGTCCATCAGTCAATTGGATATTTTCAGACACCAAACTGATACCATCTGACTCCAAACTCACTTTTTACAACTCCTTTAGAAGCCAACTATCACATATTTCAGAGCAGGCCCAAAATTCACAGCGCCTTCCATGAATGCACCAAAATAGCATTCTGAAATCACCACTAAAATGACATTGCCATATTCTCCAGGCCGTGCCGAGTTCAACGGGATGCCCCGCTTGACCGTAGCTCGCTCGGTCTGAGCGCAGCGACCGTTACAAGAGAACGGACACGAATGACCTTTTGACCTCAATGTCAATTTCATTTGCTTTTGGGAGACAGAGAGAGAACCGTTAAGGTTAGAAGCACAATTTCACCTCAGGAACAATCCTAAGGTCCTCCCGATCTGTGCAAGCCTAACCTTGACCTTGTGGCATTAACCCTTCACAGTTAAAAGAAGGCGTTTACATCAAACATTTTACAATGACATTTCGCCCCATAGGAATACATTGACTGCTCCTCTAAATTCAACTGAAGCCTATGTGGGTTATGAATGTCTTATGAACCTGTCTTTGATAACAATCCATCAGGCTACTATGAGGTCTACCTGTGTTGATTTTAAGCTACCTGGAGCAACCGGAAGTGGTTAAAATCACCCTAAAAAGTGTCCAGATATACATGACTTGCAATTTTGAAAATCACTGCATTCAACCCTATGTAGATCAGTCAATTCTTAACGTATAGACTTAAAACTCAGGATTCTGTAACAGCATACCCCAGTCAAGATATGTGTTTACCTATAGCTTCCTGTGCCAACCGGAAGTGCCTTAAAATGGTGTCATGGTGCTGTTTCGAAGGGTTAAAAAGGTCAGAACTTTTCAAAACTTCATTTGTGTGATTAGACAAGCCTCATGAACTGTAAATCAGTCATTTCTCTCAAGCAGATGTCAAAGGAAAGCTCTCTCTCACACACAAACACACTACACAAAGCAATGATGGAGTGAAAAAGTACGGTGCTTAAAGACACACAAAGCCGGCAATGGCATTACCATTATCTCCTAGGCCGTGCCGAGTTCAACGAGATGCCCCGCTTGACCGTAGCTCACTCGGTCTGAGAGCAGCGACCGTTACAAGAGAACGGAGCACGAATGACCTTTTGACCTCAATGTCAATTTTATTTGCTTTTGGGAGACAGAGAGAGAACCGTTAAGGTTAGAAACACAATTTCACCTCAGGAATGTTCTTAAGGTCCTCCCGATCTGTGCAAGCCTAACTTTGACCTTGTGGCATTAACCCTTCACAGTTAAAAGAAGGTGTTTACATCAAACAGTTTACAATGACATTTCGCCCCATAGGAATACATTGACTGCTCCCCTAAATTCAACCTGAAGCCTATGTGGGTTATGAATGTCTTATGAACCTGTCTTTGATGACAGTCCATTCAGGCCACCATGAGGTCTACCTGTGTCGATTCTAAGCTTCCTGGAGCAACCGGAAGTGGTTAAATCACCCTAAAAGTGTTTGCAATAAGCACCCTGCAATTTGAGAGAAATAGTGCATTCAGCCCTATGTAAATCAGTCAATTTTTAACATATAGACTTAAAACTCAGGATTCTGTAACAGCATACTCCAGTGAGTATATGTCTTTACTTTCAGCTTCCTGTGCCAACCGGAAGTGCCATAATTGGTGTCAAATGGGCTGTTTTGAAGGGTTAAAAATGTCAAATCTTTCCAAAACTTCATATTTGTGATTAGGCAACCCTCCTGAACTGTAAATCAGTCATTAGTCCCATCAGATTTCAAAGAAAAATTTACACACCCAAACAGAAATGATGGAGGGACACACTGAGGGGCTAAGAGGCAGACAGTGCCTGTGGTAGTTACTTTTGTTCCAACTTTTAAAGAACCGTCAGACCTAGAGTTCTGAAAATTTACAAACCTGTTCTAGACCTCAGGTCGATTGTGCACGGTGAGTTATGTGGCTCTAGAAGGTTCTCAGGACCGATAAACAGCCTCGTGTATTTGCTATGTTTTCAATTCATTTTGCAGCTCAACGAAACTGACGACATTTAGAAAAGTCCCAGAGTCTCAAGACTAGGTGCATTGAAACCGGCTCGGCCCATAGAGATGGACCTCAACGATTCTGTCCGATTGCTCATTCAAGCACCCCGTAGCAAGGCATGGAAAAAAGTGGATTTTCAGCACCAATTAGGGTTTTGCTCGGGCACCGAATGACCTATCGAGCCGAAACTTGGGATTCCAGGTCGCCTCACATAGGGCTAAACATAATGTGAATATTGGACCCGCAGCTAGAACATAACTACGTATTATTTGTTTTATTATGGTTTAAATGGAAGGCGCTGTGAATTTTGGGCCTGCTCTGAAATATGTGATAGTTGGCTTCTAAAGGAGTTGGTAAAAGTGAGTTTGGTGTCAGATGGTATCAGTTTGGTGTCTGAATATATCTAATTGACTGATGGACACCGACTTGCTACTTGACTTTTGTACATTTGCAATATGTTTCAACGGGGAGGTACCATCAGCAAAAAGCGACATGATGAAATTTAACACAACGAGCGATGGAGAGGAACCACTATCACTGCCCGGCCATCCTGAGGTCATCAGGACCGTTGACTTTTGCATTTCTAAAGTATTTAAGAGAATGTACGTTACATTTGCAATATGATTCAACATCACATCATATTGCAAATGCACGTTAGATTTGCAATATGATTCAACACATCATATTGCAAATGTAACAGTGTGTGTTATGTTTGCAATATGATTCAACACATCATATTGCAAACGTAACAGTGTGTGTTATGTTTGCAATATGATTCAACACATCATATTGCAAATGTAACAGTGTGTGTTATGTTTGCAATATGATCCAACACATCATATTGCAAACGTAACAGTGTGTGTTATGTTTGCAATATGATTCAACACATCATATTGCAAATATAACAGTGTGTGTTTGCAATATGATTCACAGTGTGTTATGTTTGCAATATGATGTGGTGTTTTCACTGTTGAATCATATGCAAATGTAACGTGCATTCTTTAAATAAACCCTATGTGGGTTATGAATGTCTTATGAACCTGTCTTCAATGACAATCCATCAAGCCACTATGAGGTCTACCTGTGTTGATTCTAAGCTTCCTGGAGCAACCGGAAGTGATAAAATCACCCTAAAAGTGTTTTGCCATACCCAACCAGCAGTTTGTGATATATAGTGCATTCAACCCTGTGTAAATCAGTCAGTTCTTAACGTATAGACTTAAAACTCAGGATTCTGTAAAAGCATACCCCGATCAGGATAGGTATTTACTTATAGCTTCCTGTGCCAACCGGAAGTGCCTTAAAATGGGGTCATAGGTGCTGTTTCAAAGGGTTAAAAAAGTCAGATCTTTCCAAAACTTTAAGTGTGTGATTAGGCAACCTCATGAAGTGTAAATCAGTCATTTCTCTAAACAGATGTCAAAGAAAAGCTCACACACACACACACAAGTCCAAACTGTTCGTGCACCTGGTATTTTTTTTGGGGTTACCAGGTGCCATGTTTCAAGATGGTTGAAATTGCGTTTAGGGGCATCCAGACCTCCATACCCGCTCCGGGAGCACTATTTCTACGGCCAAAAATCAATGGGTGCTGGCCTGAGTGATTTATGGAGGTTGGGGGGTGATACGTTTTTTCTAATTTATTCACATTTTTGACTTCGTATTAAATCAGATTGCAAATGCACAAAACATATTCCTTAAGTACAAGTAAACATTTATAAAAAATTATGATAGTAAAATGTGACTAAAGTATTTTCATACAGTCTTATATATGTGTAATTGACGTAAAAATCGAAAGAATTTCAAAAAACGGTCCAGAAAGCACTTTTTTAAATGGAATATACGTTTTTTCCACATTTTTAACATTTTGACTTGTAACTTTTGACTTTTGACTTCCTATGAAATCACATTCCAAATGCATAAAACATATTCCTTAAGTACAAGTAAACATTTATAAAAAATGATGACAGTAAAAATGTTGACTAAAGTATTTTCATACAGTTCTTATACATGTGTAATTGACATAAAAATCGAAAGAATTTCAAAAAACGGTCCAGAAAGCACTTTTTTAAAGGGGGTGATACATTTTTTCCAAATATTTGACATTTTTGACTTTTGACTTTTGACTTCCTAATGAAATCACATTCCAAATGCACAAAACATATTCCTTAAGTCCAAATAAAAAATGTCCAAAAAAATTGATGTTAATAAAATTTGACAAAAGTATTTTCATACAGTTCTTACACATGTGTATTGACATAAAAATCGAAAGAATTTCGAAAAACGGTCCAGAAGCACTTTTTTAAAGGGGGTGATACGTTTTTTTCCAAATTTTTGACATTTTTGACTTTTGACTTTTGACTTCCTAAGAAATCACATTCCAAATGCACAAAACATATTCCTTAAGTCCAAATAAAAATGTCAAAAAAATTATGTTAATAAAAATTTGACAAAGTATTTTCATACAGTTCTTACACATGTGTAATTGACATAAAAATCGAAAGAATTTCGAAAAACGGTCCAGAAAGCACTTTTTAAAGGGGGTGATACGTTTTTTCCAAATTTTTGACATTTTTGACTTTTGACTTTTGACTTCCTAAGAAATCACATTCCAAATGCACAAAACATATTCCTTAAGTCCAAATAAAAATGTAAAAAAAATTATGTTAATAAAATTTGACAAAAGTATTTTCATACAGTTCTTACACATGTGTAATTGACATAAAAATCGAAAGAATTTCGAAAAAACGGTCCAGAAAGCACTTTTTAAGGGGGTGATAAGTTTTTGCCAAAACTTTCAATATTTCAAAATTTCAAAATATGACTCTTGGGTCTTGACTTGCGTTACAGTAAGCCTATGAAAATTAAGATGGAACACACTCGCCCACTATAGGATTTTTGGGGTGTTACACAGCTCATTTACAATATGGCATTTGTCATCAACTTTGGACGAAACAGCGCCGGATGTAATATGAAATCCCACACAATCCCATCGTGTATATGGTCCGCTCGGTGCCAATAAGTGCCATGTTTATTTTGTACAATTGGGGGGGACTTCCCTTACATAATCTAAGGATTTCCAGCTTTACTGATGTTTTGGCTGTGGAAGGGTTAACAATCATTTCTGACCTTGAGGTAGTGCAGTCTACCCCACTCCATATCTTTAAATCACTGAAACTGCTACGTTATAAAACCCTGAGAGAAATTGGTTCCATCTTGATATAAAAAAGTAGAAAGGTTGTTAAAATTAGAAGCGCTGAGAGCTTCATTTTGACATCATATGAGTTAAAAAAAAATATATCTCTTCCATTTTAAAAGTGATGTCCCCCTCTGTCCTTGACTTTTCCTAAATAAGTCTGTTTAACACATTGACATTGTTCAAATTTTGATATAACAGACTTTGTGTTATAAGCAGTTTTAGGAGGACATACAATTTTTCCCCTGCCCTTCCTTCACCCGAGTTGGCTGGCGATCTGACAATGGCTCATCGAAACTACACCTAAACTATATCTAAACTAATTTCACCATAAAATAAAAGATGTAGCCTAAAGACAAGATTAAATTGACAATAGCGTGATGGGTGACAATATTACAAATTGTCAATTGTGAATGAAGAGACTGATGAACAGAGCAGCATGTGTAATGACAAATGTGACTCATTTCTTTCACAGGAGCAACATTTGAACGTAAATTTATTTTTCATCAAAACATTTTTTTTTGCCAGAAATGCCTTCTGTAACATGTGAACTTACAGGGGCCTTAATAACAAACTTGTATTCCATCCATAAATATGAATACAATTGTTAAATTACGAGCCTAGTTGGTTTAGCCATGGAAAAAGTCAGAAACGTTCTCACTAGCCATGATTGGCTGAGATAATGTATGGGCTGGACATCCCAGGAGATGAGTTTAGATTGGTCTGCCATGCAGAACGCTTCTGTCTATAACGTGAGCTGTTCAGTATGTGTTGACAGTCCTTTCTACCGCACCGTTTTTGAAAGATATAACGTTAGCCATCGCAAACTACAAAATGTTTTGCTACTTTTCTCAACAACATTAATGCCCTGAATGTAGTAGGCACCATCAACAGACCGTAGGAATAAGTGATGGACTACTTTCTGCACACGCCACGGTCAGTGTGAACCGGAGTGACTTGACACAAAGCTGGCTAAACAAGATGTAGCTACAAACAAAACAGAGTTAAATGGTTCCAGTCTGCCGTGAAGCGTTCATCCATGTATACAGGTAAGAGTCTAGCTACATTTTCCAGGTATACGTTTCAAATTTGGTCCGAAAGTCAAGTTAAAGCATACTGTTAGTTAGCTAGCAAACGGTGGCTTGCTGGCTCGCTAGCTAACGTTACATGTATGACCTCTGTTGTAATATTATTTGAATCAGAAATCCATTGACATTGCTAGTTATAGCCTAAAGTTAGCTAGTTAACATTGAACCTAGTTTGCTAGCTTTAGCTCCCTGCAGATTCATGCTACAGCTATGACAATGTTTTTATTGGTAGTAGTATGAGTTGGGGTTATGCCGGTTAATTATTTAGCTAGCTAACTACATGTCTCAACAAAAGACTCCACTTCGGCCGGATTATTTCATGACCCATCAAATTAGCAGGTGTGTCTGGGGATCATTACTGCCATTGATTGTATTTCATGAACATGTGTACATGTCTAGACAATTGTGACCCATCCAATTAGCTAGATGTGGGTGAGGCGTGGTTATAGCATTTCCTTCACATGACTGATCAATTTAGACAAGTGTGTCAGGTAAGTGTCATCTAATAATGATAAAATATTTATAAAATATTTTTATGTGGACACTTTGTTTTTGATATTGCTACTACGCAAGTATGCAAGTACTATCACTGTACCATTTACACCAGGGTGTCAAACTCATTCCACGGAGGGCCTAGTGTCTGCAGGTTTTTGGTTTTTCCTTTCAATAAAGCCCTAGACAACCAGGTGTGGGGAGTTCCTAACTAATTAGTGATGTTAATTCATCAATCAAGTACAAGGGAGGAGCGAAAACCCGCAGACACTCGGCCCCCCGTGGAATGAGTTTGACACCTGTGATTTACACCTTCTGTATCTTGTGCATGTGACAAATAAACTTAGATTTTATTTCATATCGTGTGTGTTTATCACATGGCCTCACATGTGAATCCTTAAAGAGATGGGTGGGACTAAGGCTTAAGAGGATGTGAAAAATGCTGAATGGGTGTAGACAAAGAAGAGCTCTCCAGTAGGTGTACCAAAATATTCACGGGCCATTTTCTCAAAAGCGGGGTTACAAGAATTACTTTCCCATTGTTCCTCAACTGTAGTGTACTGTATGATATGCCATTTTCTAGTTCCGAGTCTCTACTTTTATCCAAAGTTTAAAAAAACACTATTTCAAATGTTGCTACAGTACATAAGACCGAATCGATGCGGTCGGTCACAAATAAGGGAATGGCGCTTACCAAACTTTTTCCAAATTATCCTACAGACCAAGGTTCATGCAAGTCAGATGTTTTGATTTATAACCTATTGGAAAGTGCCTATTCGAATATAATGTTTCAAAAAAATTGACTTTTACCAAACTATGAATATTTAGCAGATGGGCTCTATTTTAAAACTTTTTCCAAGAATAACCGCAGTTCCATGCATTCACTCGTGGCAACATATAGTCTATGCTACTAGAGCAGACTAGAAAATGAATTCAACTTAAATTATGCTATTCTGTTCTTTTGAAAAAAATGTTATTAGGTTCATGACCTGCCAAAACAAAATAATAATGAATTACTCTGTGATGGATTTAGCTAACACTTGAATTGTGGTGTTTTTAGTGGTTAACCTACAGTAACAAACTAAAGAAAATACAATTGAAAAGAAAACAATCCTGTATTCTAATGTTACCTAAGACCTTCATAAACTCAACCAAACGATTATCTTTTTGCAATTGTATACAGAGCCTTCAGAAAGTATTCACAGCCCTTGACTTTTTCCACATTTTGTTGTGTTACAGACTGAATTTAAAATGTAAATGTGTCACTGATCTACACACACAATATCCCATAATGTCAATGTGGAATTATGTTTTTAGACATTTTTACAAATGAATAAAAAATGAAAAGCTGAAATGTCTTGAGTCAATAAGTATTCAACCCCTTTGTTATTGCAAGCCTAAATAACTTCCGGAATAAAAATGTGATTAAAAGATCGGACCCTTTATTTCAATTTTCGCTTAAGATGACTGGCTGTAGCTCAGGACCTGAAGCAAGGATATGCATATTCTTAATGTCACTTGAAAGGAAACACTTTGACGTTTGTGGAAATGTGAAATGAATGCAGGAGAATATAACACATTAGATCTGGTAAAAGATAATAAAAATAACATTTTTCATCATCTTTGAAATGCAAGAGAAAGGCCATAATTTCTATCAACATGTTAAATGTGCAACCAGATCACCTGTCCTCCACACACAGAGACACGTACAAAGCTCTCCCTCGCCCTACATTTGGTAAATACGACCACAACTCTATCCTCCTGATTCCTACTTACAAGCGAAATTTAAAGCAGGAAGCACCAGTGACTCGGTCTATAAAAAAGTGGTCAGATGAAGCAGATGCTAAACTACAGGACTGTTTTGCTAGCACAGACTGGAACATGTTCCGGGATTCTTCCGATGACATTGAGGAGTACACCACATCAGTCACTGGCTTTATCAATAAGTGCATCGAGAACGTCGTCCCCACAGTGACCATACGTACATACCCCAACCAGAAGCCATGGATTACAGGCAACATTCGCAATGAGCTAAAGAGTAGAGCTGCCGCTTTCAAGGTGCGGGACTCTAACCCGGAAGCTTACAAGAAATCCTGCTATGCCCTGTGACGAACCATCAAACAGGCAAAGCGTCAATACAGGACTAAGATTGAATCATACTACACCGGCTCCGACTGTCGTCTTATGTGGCAGGGCTTGCAAACTATTAGAGACTACAAAGGGAAGCACAGCCGCAAGCTGCCTAGTGACACGAGCCTACCAGACGAGCTAAATCACTTCTATGCTCGCTTCGAGGCAAGCAACACTGAGGCATGCATGAGAGCATCCGCTGTTCCGGACGACTGTGTGATCACGCTTTCCGTAGCCGATGTGAGTAAGACATTTAAACAGGTCAACATACACAAGGCTGCGGGGCCAGACGGATTACCAGGACGTGTGCTCCGAGCATGTGCTGACCAACTGGCAGGTGTCTTCACTGACATGTTCAACATGTCCCTGATTGAGTCTGTAATACCAACATGTTTCAAATAGATCACCATAGTCCCTGCCCAAGAAAACAAAGGCAACCTGCTTAAATGACTACAGACCCGTAGCACTCACGTCCGTAGCCATGAAGTGCTTTGAAAGGTTGGCAATGGCTCACATCAACACCATTATCCCAGAAACCCTAGACCCACTCCAATTTGTATACCACCCAAACAGATCCACAGATGATGCAATCTCTATTGCACTCCACACTGCCCTTTCCCACCTGGACAAAAGGAACATGTAAGAATGCTATTCATTGACTACAGCTCAGCGTTCAACACCATAGTACCCTCAAAGCTCATCACTAAGCTAAGGATCCTGGGACTAAACACCCCCTCTGCAACTGGATCCTGGACTTCCTGACGGGCCGCACCCAGGTGGTGAGGGTAGGTAACAACACATCTGCCACGCTGATCCTCAACAATGGAGCTCCCCAGGGGTGCGTGCTTAGTCCCCTTCTGTACTCCCTGTTCACCCACGACTGCATGGCCAGGCACGACTCCAACACCATCATTCATTTTGCATACGACACAACAGTGGTAGACCTGATCAACGACAATGACGAGACAGCCTATAGGGAGGTCAAAGACCTGGCCGGGTGGTGCCAGGATAACAACCTCTCCCTCAACGTAACCAAGACTAAGGAGATGATTGTGGACTACAGGAAAAGGGGGACCGAGTACACCCCCATTCTCATCAACGGGGCTGTAGTGGAGCAGGTTGAGAGATTCAAATTCCTCGGTGTCCACATCAACTACAAACTAGAATGGTCCAAACACACCAAGACAGTCGTGAAGAGGGCACGACAAAGCCTATTCCCCTCATGAAACTAAAAAGATTTGGCATGGGTCCTGAGATCCTCAAAAGGTTCTAAAGCTGCAACATCGAGAGCATCCTGACTGGTTGCATCACTGCCTGGTACGGCAATTGCTCAGCCTCTTACCGCAAGCCACTACAGAGGGTAGTGCGTACGGCCCAATACATCACTGGAGTTAAGCTGGCTGCCATCCAGAACCTCTACACCAGGTGGTGTCAGAGGAAGGCCCTAAAAATTGTCAAAGACCCCAGCCACCCCAGTCATAGACTCTTCTCTCTACTACCGCATGGCAAGCGGTACCGGAGTGCCAAGTCGAGGACAAAAAGGCTTCTCAACAGTTTTTACCCCAAGCCATAAGACTCCTGAACAGGTAATCAAATGGCTACCCGGACTATTTGCATTGTGTGCCTCCCCCCAACCCTTCTTTTTACCGCTGCTGCTACTCTCTGTTTGTCATATAGGCATAGTCACTTTAACTATACATTCATGTACATACTACCTCAATTGGGCTGACCAACCAGTGCTCCCGCACATTGCTAACCGGTGCTATCTGCATTGTGTCCTGCCACCCACCACCTGCCCACCCGCTCTTTTACGCTACTGCTACTCTCTGGTCATCAGATATGCATAGTCACTTTAAGCTATATCTACATGTACATACTATCTCAATCAGCCTGACTAACCTGTGTCTGTATGTAGCCTCGCTACTTTTATAGCCTCGCTATGTAAACAGCCTGTCTTTTTACTGTTGTTTTATTTCTTTACTTACCTATTGTTCACCTAATACCTTTTTTGCACTATTGGTTAGAGCCTGTAAATAAGCATTTCACCTGTTGTATTCAGCTCAGGTGACAAATACATTTTGATTTGATCACCAGCCTCAAAGTTCAATAATTTGAATGATAGGAGCCAAAGTGGGTGTGGACATCGCAGCATGTGGTTGCTAAGGATTTCTATAAGTTACTCTCTCGCAGCTCTGTCTCTCTCAAAACAATCTGAACTGTACCGTACCGTCTCTCTACACGTGGAGAAAATATATGACATACTGTATGTAGTCCGGGTTTTGGCTTGACATTGCACAATAGGGCCCCCTGGTGATGGTATGCATGAAATACAGGACATTGTGTGGAAGATCTCTCTCTCTCTCTGAATATGCTGCATATTAATCTGTCAACCAGCGTGCATGCATGCGTGCAGACCGATGGATTCCAATAAGAGCTGTGTTGTTCTGAGGACTAAAGGCTGACTATAAAACTAAAGCCTTTCCAAGACACATTGACCAGGGAGATGAACTGATGTCCAATGGAAATACAACAACAAAATATGCATTGTTTTTCTTGTATCTTAGTTAAGAGGAGACAAATGCAACAATCGCCAACGAAGGTGGGTCAAACAAGATCAAACATCTGAATCCAAAATGTTCTCACTCTCTAGCTCAAGAGAAGTCTGGCATTTTGTTTCTCGTGGTTTATTTGCTTTGTCCCCTATCCATGGTAACACAGGGTTTGCCATGCCATAGCATCTCTCAAGTCACAAGGTCCTCACAGTTTTGTGTTGTCCCTGCTAGTGTAATATAATTTTAAAAAGGAACATCAGCTTTTGTGTCTTAGAAAACATCACATTTGTAATGGAAGAAAAGCCCAATTGAGCAGACACATGCACATTTGTGGCCTGCTGGAGGTCATTTTGCAGGGCTCTGGCAGTGCTCCTCCTTGCACAAAGGCGGAGGTAGCGGTCCTGCTGCTGGGTTGTTGCCCTCCTACGGCCTCCTCCACGTCTCCTGATGTACTGGCCTGTCTCCTGGTAGCGCCTCCATGCTCTGGACACTACGCTGACAGACACAGCAAACCTTCTTGCCACAGCTCGCATTGATGTGCCATCCTGGATGAGCTGCACTACCTGAGCCACTTGTGTGGGTTGTAGACTCCGTCTCATGCTACCACTAGAGTGAAAGCACCGCCAGCATTCAAAAGTGACCAAAACATCAGCCAGGAAGCATAGGAACTGAGAAGTGGTCTGTGGTCACCACCTGCAGAATCACTCCTTTATAATTTCCACCTTTTGTCTATTCCATTTGCACAACAGCATGTGAAATTTATTGTCAATCAGTGTTGCTTCCTAAGTGGACAGTTTGATTTCACAGAAGTGTGATTGACTTGGAGTTACATTGTGTTGTTTAAGTGTTCCCTTTATTTTTTGAAGCAGTGTATTATATGAACAAAGCAGGCTAACCAAGATTGAAACTCGTCTTTGGAAATCTGAGTTTCAAACTATTGTAAAGCTGCAGATGACCATTCAGCTATTGTCAGGATAGTGGTTAACATGGTGCTGAGTGTCCCCTGCTGAAAGGATCACACACACACACCACACACACACACCACACACACACACACACACACACACACACACACACACACACACACACACACACACACACACACACACAGGTTAGTCATCAGTTTCCCGGGCAGAACCCCAGAAAAAGAGGTTTCCTTGAACAGTGACTCTCCTTGTTACCAGCATCTGCAGTATACAGCTTCCAGCAAGGTTTCACTGTTACTGGAACTGGAAGAGATGGTGTCAAGAATTCAAACTATTCCAATGAAAAACTGATTTAGTAATTCGATACCAGTGGGGGTGTGTTGGAGTCTGAAAAAATAATACTAACTTCATGAAGTATGGGAAGTTTGAAGTTGCACTGTTTATGATAGATAAACAGTTTTCTCTGATTGCAGTTTTGAACTAGCCTCGTACGAACCATCCTGGTCTCGCGAGCTCACATTGTGTTTCACTACACGGTATTCGTGTATCGAAACAGAATGGGAGCTCGCGAGATGAGGATGGTTCGTTCGAGGCTAGTTTTAACCATGTCACTGTTGGACTTCATAATACATACAGTGGGGCAAAAAAGTATTTAGTCAGCCACCAATTGTGCAAGTTCTCCCACTTAAAAAGATGAGAGAGGCCTGTAATTTTCATCATAGGTACACTTCAACTATGACAGACAAAATGAGAAAAAAAAAATCCAGGAAATCACATTGTAGGATTTTTTATGAATTTATTTGCAAATTATGGTGGAAAATAAGTATTTGGTCACCTACAAACAAGCAAGATTTCTGGCTCTCACAGACCTGTAACTTCTTCTTTAAGAGGCTCCTCTGTCCTCCACTCGTTTCCTGTATTAATGGCACCTGTTTGAACTTGTTATCAGTATAAAAAGACACCTGTCCACAACCTCAAACAGTCACACTCCAAACTCCACTATGGCCAAGACCAAAGAGCTGTCAAAGGACACCAGAAACAAAATTGTAGACCTGCACCAGGCTGGGAAGACTGAATCTGCAATAGGTAAGCAGCTTGGTTTGAATAAATCAACTGTGGGAGCAATTATTAGGAAATGGAAGACATACAAGACCACTGATAATCTCCCTTGATCTGGGGCTCCACGCAAGATCTCACCCAGTGCGGTCAAAATGATCACAAGAACGGTGAGCAAAAATCCCAGAACCACACGGGGGGACCTAGTGAATGACCTGCAGAGAGGCTGGGACCAAAGTAACAAAGCCTACCATCAGTAACCCACTACGCCGCCAGGGACTCAAATCCTGCAGTGCCAGACGTGTCCCCCTGCTTAAGCAGTACATGTCCAGGCCCGTCTGAAGTTTGCTAGAGAGCATTTGGATGATCCAGAAGAAGATTGGGAGAATGTCATATGGTCAGATGAAACCAAAATATAACTTTTTGGTAAAAACTCAACGTCCGTCGTGTTTGGAGGACAAAGAATTCTGAGTTGCATCCAAAGAACACCATACCTACTGTGAAGCATGGGGGTGGAAACATCATGCTTTGGGCTGTTTTTCTGCAAAGGGACCAGGACGACTGATCCGTGTAAAGGAAAGAATGAATGGGGGCCATGTATCGTGAGATTTTGAGTGGAAAACCTCCTTCCATCAGCAAGGGCATTGAAGATGAAACGTGGCTGGGTCTTTCAGCATGACAAGGATCCCAAACACACCGCCCGGGCAACGAAGGAGTGGCTTCGTAAGAAATATTTGAAGGTCCTGGAGTGGCCTAGCCAGTCTCCAGATCTCAACCCCATAGAAAATCTTTGGAGGGAGTTTAAAGTCTGTGTTGCCCAGCAACAGCCCCAAAACATCACTGCTCTAGAGGAGATCTGCATGGAGGAATGGGCCAAAATACCAGCAACAGTGTGTGGAAAACCTTGTGAAGACCTTACAGAAAACGTTTGACCTCTGTCATTGCCAACAAAGGGTATATAACAGAAGTATTGAGATAAACTTTTGTTATTGACCAAATACTTATTTTCCACCATAATTTGCAAATAAATTCATAAAAAATCCTACAATGTGATTTTCTGGATTTTTTTTCTCATTTTGTCTGTCATAGTTGAAGTGTACCTATGATGAAAATTACAGGCCTCTCTCATCTTTTTAAGTGGGAGAACTTGCACAATTGGTGGCTGACTAAATACTTTTTTGCCCCACTGTATATACTGTTGGGTCATTCTAACAATTGGTCCCAAAAACATTTTCACCTCATTTTAACATTCTGTCATAAAGAGCACATGTTCAACTTCATTTAAAAAACAGTTCTTCCTATCTCAATAGGTTAAGTAAAAAGATGACTATAGTAAGTGCCAAATTAAGTAAAAGGGTTGACGATTTCATCTTAAAATCAGCAAAAAAAAATCCCCTTGTGATAAGGGGAATGGAAGCTTGTGTGCAAAAGGGAGTGGCAATTGAATGCAAGCTTCACCAAAAAAAATGACATTGCTAAAACATTTCTGGCCTGTCTATCTACGGGTAACAGGGTTGACGTGTAATGATCAACCCACTCAGTTTCCCACCACAAAACAGAACTTTAAACTAGGATTTGACTACTAGATGTTCCATGTTTCTTTTTTTATATATTTAAAATGAGAGTTCAGTAACAGGGTTGACCTTAAAATGAGGGTCACACGTAAATGAATCACTAATCAATCACATGAATACATTTGAATTTTCAGAAATGACTTTGTCAAAGCAACAAAATAACTAAGGTGTTAGAATTATGGTGTAATTTTTGGGGATTAAATGGGTTGAATTCTTCATAGAGTGACACGGGGTTGATGAGGTACATGTCAAAATGCAGAATTTTGGCACTTTAGCAAGCCTATATTCATATTCAAATTCAGATTTTTTAAATGATCCATGTGGTCTAAATTAAGGGTACTTTATTTAAAATAACAGGCTTTTACAATTCAATAGTTGTGCACAATTTCTACCTAAAATATCAAAGGGACACAAAATGCACTTTTCGTGGAACGACCCTGTTATGAACATCAACAAAATATCAAGAAGGTATTTATGTATTAAAGGTCCAATGCAACTGTTTTTATCTCAATGTCAAATCATTTCTGGGTAACAATGAAATACCTTACTGTCATTGTTTTAAATTAAAATGGTAAAAAAGAGACAAAAGTTAAACCAAATGCACTACATAGAGAATAGGGTGCCATTTTGGACACACCCAAGGTGTAAACGTCCAGCCTTGTTGTACAACAGATTCAAACATGATTCAAACGTGAATAAAAAAACAAAATGGCCGCCCGAACTGGTGGTTGACCTTCAATTGATGTTGCAATATGAAATCTCTCACGCTTAATCCACAAGCTATTGCACTCTTAGAAAGTTTTGGTTGGACAGTGTTCCTGTCACAAAGGCCATGGAGCTTTCCTTCGGATAGCTAGGCCCCTTCTGAGGATGGATGAAAGGGTGTATATGGGGGAGAAGGAGGAAAGGGGTGGGGGTACAGGATTTGAGTTTGTTTTTGAAGGGTGTCGTGTGGATGAGTCCTATCTTGAGTTCAGGGACCAACTTTCCAATGAACCCAAGCAACTTTTGAAAAACAAAACAGAAAAACAGACACACGTTATACATTTATTTGACAAATATTTGTATACACTGCTCTCCTGCAGCCATCTTACACTAAGCTGGCCTAGTTTCCTATGGATTGAGTTCTTCCGCAGAAGTCTACCATCGATTGAACAGGGTGTTTGTCACCATGTGGGGGAGTAGACCTGACAAACTCCGCTTGGGCTTACATTCTCTTTGGTTTGGGGAGCAGACATTTTGGGTTGCTTATGGCATGCTTCATAGTTCATATTTTGGACAGGCAGGCTGGCGATAGATGACCTCACAGAAAGCAGACAGGTCCCACCTCGAGGTGTAGCAGGTGATTGGGCTGTGACGATGGTGGTTCCTGTATGTCTACGATGGGGAGCTCGTAGCTGTCCTGAGTATGGAAGAAGAAGCGTGACTGGTGCCAGCTGCCATCTTGGATCTAAAAGGGAAAATGTACAATATGAAGCAATTGACACACAATGGTTAATGCTGATCTAGGATCCGTTTTGCCTTTTAGATTATAATGAATAAGATTACATGGTCAGGGAGGACCTGATCCTAGATCAGCAATGCTACTTTATGAATACACACCCAGTTCTAAGGTGAAAGAAACATACAGAGGGCGCTACAGAGGGTAGTGCGTACGTTCCAGTACATCACTGGGGCCAAGCTTCCTGCCATCCAGGACCTATATACTAGGCGGTGTCAGAGGAAGGCCCAAAAACGTGTGTCAAAGACTCCAGTCAGCCAATTCATAGAATGTTCTCTCTGGTACCGCATGGCAAGCGGTACCGGAGCGTCATGTCTAGGTCTTTAACAGCTTCTACCCCCAAGCCATAAGACTGCTGAACAATTAATCAAATGGCCACCCAGACTATTTGCATTGACCCCCCCCCCCCCCCTTTGTTTTTACTCTACTGCTACTCGCTGTTTATTCTATGCATAGTCACTTTACACCTACCTACAGTACATGTACAAATTACCTTGACTAACCCCCCACATTGACTTGGTATATAGCCCCCCATATTATTGCTATTTTATTGTGTTATTTTTATTTTTTTCACTTTAGTTGATTTAGTAAATACTTTCTTAACTCACATTTTTTTAAACTGCATTGTTGGTTAAGGGCTTGTAAGTAAGCATTTTACTGTTGTGTTCGGCGCACGTGATAAATAACATTTTCTTTTATTTTGATATCTCTTTCTCCCTCCGGCTCCTTACCTTGCACTCGTCTGGTAGAGGTTCAAGTAGTGTGTCTGCCTCAAACATCTGTCCGTTCCATCCCCTGAACCTCGGTGGTCTGTCCCGGTACTCCTGTCCTGGGCCGTTAGCGCTGTAGGTGTCTGTGGGGCTGAGGGGCAGATCACTCAGACAGTGGAAGGTGATGTCCTGACTGGCCTCTGTGCTCAGAAGGTGGAGGAACTTCATTTGGACCTTATGGACCCCGAACGACAGCTGTGGGGAAAGCAAAAGAAGGTTAGGGGATGGAGAATGGACGGGAAGTATCTGTTAATGTATCGCTCTCTGTCCCTCATTTACAATTCCATTTTACAATGAGGAATATTCCGGTCTGTGTTATTAACCAAGGTACAGGGTTCTTGCTGCAAGCACAATGAGTCAAACTGGCTGTAATAGAAGAATACTTAACGATTAAACGGTTTCTTTCCATTCATCTAAGCCTCTGTAATGGGTTTCAAGACAGCCAAGGTTAGGAAACTACTGCTGTATATAACTGACTTTTGTTCATGGAAACAGCATCCTGATATGATGGAAGACATTGGTATGTATGGCTATGATGACCATTGGTACATATCAAGCAGTGTGTTAGCTCAGCTTTCCAAAATGATGTGGAAAAATCTACTGTGTCTGGGGAGAAATTACCATATCGAGTGCACAGACAAAAGAACTTCCAATATTTCATAAACTCTCAATTATTAATTTTATCACATATAGACACGCAACAGAGGTTGCCCTAGTGGTGGAGGTTCCAGTGACGAGGCAGACACTTTGATACGGTGCAAACTCAGAATGAGGGTGTTTATTTACGGCGGCGGGGTGATGCCAGCGGAAAACTGTACACATCCCAGCAACTTTGAGAAAAAAAATTTTATATCAGAGTTGTGCCTGTTGTTCACACGCGTGTCTGCCCTCTCATTGGCTAGAATGGTCCCACCTGATCTTGCCTCCTCCCAGCTGCCTTCCATTTTTGAAGACTTTTCTTTTCATTGTTAGAGCGGCCACTTGAGTATCTGGTCGATTATAATGGATAACCTCCCGTCGCAGCAGGAGGCTACGTTTGCAAACAATTCTTTAACTTTACATAGCGATTACCGAAACCTCACTTGAATAGTGACATTGATAACAAAAATGCATGATAAGACACGGTAAATGCAGTGCGACAAACGGTCGGCGCCAAAACCAAATGAACTGCCGGCGAACTCTCCACCTGCGTTTCTCTCTTTTCCAGGCTACATCAGCAACACCGAAGGACAAGGCATCACACACATATTATATTCAATAAAGGGATGTGCATTTCATGAACCCATAAACCGTTTCCATGTGTGGTTGTTTAATATGTAAACACACACACCGCAGATTGTCAACATCAATGTGTGTCTGTGCAGATGTGACAGGAATCAAGGAAACGGTGACGGCACCAGCTGGAAATTCATGGCCATTTCGCAATGAAAGTGGCAATAACAATTTACCAAAACCCCCTTGTACAATTCTGCTGAGGTTTGCAGAGGAAAGGAAGGACAGATGTGTTCGTGAAAATGCCCCTACGCCTCTGTGGTTGTGCCATTGCAACCAGGCACATGTAAATGTGTTCAACTTTAAACCTAGAGAAAATCGGTCTTTTGAATTAATACTGCTATGGATCTGCTGGAGGCCCTGTGATGATGGAGTGCAGTAATGGAGTGCAGTAATGGAGTGCAGTAATGGAGTGCAGTGCTAGATTACCTTGTTAGAAGCTACTGGGTGGAGACAAGTCTGCCCGCCTGCAGTGAAGTTACAAAAGACCACAATGGCGTCTGACTGACATCCCAGGTTAGGGTCGATCCAGAACAGTCCTATAGGCACCGCAACATCCAACCCCAGAGAGAAAGAACACAGTCATACGAATAACAAATACTTACTATTCTACTAAATAGAAGTTTGTAGATTATTCATAGAATATTGATTCATGGAGATTGGGACAAAGTGTCCGTGACATCTGGATAAGTTCTGTGAAGCAGTTTTAGGAAGTTTTCACCATCAGAGAGCTGGTGTTGGCAGTCCAACAGGTCCTTACAGAACCGTGCTGGGTTCTCCCGGGTTCCCAACGGCTTCTTCATGCTCTCGATCACACCGCTCAGGTAGCGCAGGGTCTTAAAGATCTCTGCGTTGTGGTCTGGGAGGGACATCTCGGTGTTCTGGTAGGTCTAGGTTAGCAGGGTTAGCATAGTTCACACAGGCCATAGTGTTGCAGCAACGGAAGAGGTTAGAGGACAAAGCCATAGAGACAGCCAAACCAAAGCATGGACACATGGATAGAACGCGCATGCAGATGATCAAACGTGAATACATGCAGACACATGCATACACAAGCGTGCATGCACAGAAGCACAACCCGTAGTCATCCACAGAAACCCCATGACATACGATGTTTGGAAAAGTTGCATTTATGTTTTTATGTGTGCCAAGCAAAGTGTTTTTTACATGTGTACCAATCAATTAAACGAGGTTTATTTGGAGGCATGTTCCCACACACGTGGAAAGGCAGAGTATAAAATAGCAAAAAAGAACAAAAGATTTTTTGTTAATATTTTTTTTATTGTAAAATCAACACTTAACAGTGACTGTATTTACAGAGGATGTTGACTACAGTTATCTCATTTTAAAATGTGCAATAGGTTGAGTGCTTTACCTCTGTCCTTAAGGCACCATTGGACTCCAACGGAGAGTTATACTCGATTCGTCTCTGAGGGTGCAACACCAACATACACAGTTTAGTCACATAGAAGAGCAGTACACCAGGACCTGTATCAACAAATCTACAAATTCTTCAAAGTAGTGGGGGGCATATTAATCAATGTCATTAAAAGCTCCTCCCTGATTACCACGTAGTGTACATAATGCATAAACAGAAATGCAATGACATTTCAGCTTTGTTGTTTTAAGTTCATGGTTATAGTTCTAAATGGCTGTTGAAAGCAGCTCACACAGGGAAGGAAAGGCCACACAGATAATATACGGTATGCTCTGCTACTATGCTACCGCTGGCCCTGCAGCCATGAGACTGTTGCTTTTTCCCATTCCTTCAAAAGCCTTATCTAAGCTTAGGCTGGCACCAAGCCTAGGGCGGAGACAGAGAGAGAGTGGGGGGGATAGAGAGAGAACGAGAGAGAGACAGAGAGAGATACAGAGAGACAGAGAGACAGACAGAGAGACAGAGAGACAGACAGAGAGACAGACAGAGAGACAGACAGAGAGACAGACAGAGAGACAGAGAGACAGAGAGACAGAGAGACAGAGAGAGAGAGAGAGAGAGAGAGAGAGAGAGAGAGAGAGACGCCTAGGGCGAGCATATTTGGCACACTCCAGATTTCTGTTGGCCAGATTTTGTGTGAAACTCAGTGAGATACCATGCCCTTCCCCTATCCTGTCTTCCCGCTATTCTCTCCAAACCAGCTAAACACCCCCGCCAGTCTTTCTGGCAACTTCAGTGCAACTGCCCCCACACACCCATACCTGACCTCTCCTCTAATCTCTACATGACCACTTTTAATCAAACAAGTGCACTCATAACCAACAGGAACAGTGGCGTTTGGGTGAATAACCTCAATATAAAAACGTTGGCTCGAGTGTTTAGAACTGACTATAAATCACCGACATAAATCGCTGACATAATGGATGTAAGCTATACAATGGTTAAACAGTGGGTTCCAGACAAAGACAAAGGATCGATTACGATGATGTAATTGAATGATGATCTGTGAGTCAAACAGGATACTTACGGCCAGGCCAGGAGCACCTGGGAGACCCTGGGAGAGAGAACACAGACCGGATTTTGACATACACATTAAATAAAGAGATAAGACAATAAACCATAGAACTGTCAAGCAAACTGTAAGAATTAGGTCAGTGCCTCTGGAGCCTTGCCGAAATACACAACTCCGGTAGGTAGTATAAAGGGATATTGAAGCTGGTAACCCGCTGGCTGTTGGATCACTCCCTACAGACTTCCCCACAGGCAGCTTGGGAGTTTAAAGCGGCAACCCTACGGCTTCCGGCCCACCTCTCTAACCTCAAGGCTACCGCCGCCCCACTCACTAAGAGAGGTTAGGACATAATGTAGTAATGGGAGGGGAACACTTACTCTGGGACCTGGATGTCCCTGTGGTCCCTGGGGTCCCTGAGGAACAAACACAACATCATGGTGTTACAATGGCGTCCAAGCAATGACAACACAATGTTTAGCATATCGGATGCACCTGCAGTACTCTCTAAACTTCACACAAAGATTGAATATATGTTGATATAAACACTATACGTTTGATATAATATACCTGTTTTAAACCAATCCTATCATAACATAATCATGAAGTACAGTCAGAAGAGCTGAAGAGCTGCAGTCAGTAGCAGGGGTTTTGTCTGTTGAGGGCTCTGCTTGTGTTTCTGTAATGGAGCTCTATCGCCCCCACTGGCTGATGAGGGAACTGACACCACATCACCACAACAGCAGCAGCGGCAGCAGCCTTCAGCAGGCAGCTGCTTCTTATTAGTGTGTGTGTCTCTCTCTACTGTGTGTGTAACTGTCTATGAGTCTGAGAAGCTTAAAACAGTTCACTTGGCAGAGTGGGAGCCGTAATAGAGAACAGTATATACAATAACCCCCACAGAAGATCCCAGCGCTAACACTATGACACAGCATTTCCTGCACACTGTTTACATGAGAGGCAGAAAGTACAGTAAGGCCCCATGCGTGGCTCGCTGTGCACTGGAAATCACTCTGCAACAGCTACCTTCATCCTGAGTCTACCCAGGCACTGTGGCCGTCTGCTTTTAACCTCGGAATACACAGACCGTCACTCAAGTTCATGCAAAGCAAACAAGGTCACGGAACTAATGGGATCATTTGTCTACACACACATACTGTACAGGAGGTGTCACCTTAAGTTTACCGTTTAAACACCTACACATCAACTTGTGGTTTTCCTAATGCTTACTGAGTGTAATGGATTATATGACTATGTAGACATCTCACCATTTCCCCATGGCTTCCCTTTGGCCCCCTCGGTCCCTTTGAAAGAGAAAATATGACTTTGGAATACAGTGGTTTCTTTTCAGAAGTACAGGTACCCTCGGTTCTTTTAACTCTTTTATTCCTGTAGTATAATGCCCTTCATATAAACACAAGTAGCAGACTTGTAACACACCACCAGGTAAGTGTGACTAGATTGGACAGATCACATAAATAAAAGATGGAAACGAACACTTGAGGTTTGAACTTATGGCTGGGTTTATGGCTGAGGAGTCATGAATACACACGCTCTCTCTCTAGTCTGGAAAGATGTCTGACTTTGACAGAGCGGATTATCAATTCATTTTGGTATATTTTGGCCTGACAGTTACAGACAGTTGAAGCGGGAGGTAGCCCAGTGGTTAGAGCGTTGGGCCAGTAACCGAAAGGTTGCTGGATCAAATCCCTGAGCTGACAAGGTAAAAATCTGTCTTTCTGCCCAGAACCCACTGTTCCCCAGTAGGCCGTCATGGTAAATAAGAATTTGTTCTTAACTGACTTGCCTAGTTAAATAAATGTTACCATTCAAAAAATAGCAACACATCAACACAGAGAAGGGATAGTGCCCAATCTTAAAACGGATCATTGAACCTGTCTCTCACATGCGTGCAGTCACTGTGTATAGAGTCAAATTGGCAGATAGACATACACGTGCTCACACACACACACACACACTGGACCTACAGGTTTCCCCATTGGGCCAATCATCCCTTCTGGACCAACAGGTCCACTGAAACCCTGAAACAGACACGTAGAGGAGAGATCAGCACACACACCATGTATATACATAATGTATTGCAACAGTAAGTGCTAATTCTGTACTTACCAGAATGCCAAGAGGACCTTTAGGACCAGGTATGCCTTTGAAACCCAAATCTCCATTTGGCCCCTATGGAAAAACCCAGAACACAGTCTTTTGTTTGTAACAACCCTTTTTATTTGTCAGTGGGGGAATAGAATAGCTCATTGAGAGCAGGCAAGGGTGATCAATGTCTGTGGTGATCTCTCAGAGCCTCTGACTCACCTTAGGTCCTGGAAACCCAGTGAAGCCGACCATCCCCAGGTCTCCCGACTCTCCCTGCAAGCCAGAGACACACACACACACACACTCTGATGCAACCGGACCACAAATGAAACACACACCTCAACCACAAGACAAAGACACTCTGATATAACTGAACCACAATATCAACATAGAACCCCACAAAAAAACACTCTCACTGAACCACAAATTGCTCTGATAACTGAACAAACCTCTTGCCGCCTCAAAAATGGAGTGTGCACTGTAAAGTTTGTAGGCTATGTTATGGAACCATTTAACCTAGTTTGTTTCCCCTCATCCTAATCCCCCTCCCTGCTACAGTATGTGTTCCAGACAGGGGTTTTGTCTCTGGTTTGGTCTCTGGTTGCCCTCTCATCCACTACCCTGTCTAACTCCAAGGAACCCGCAGATCCCTCACACAAAAAACTGCGGCACAAAGACTCTGTCTTACTGTAGACTGTAGCACATTGGGGCCTAACTGTCTGAGCAACCCGTAGGTCTGTCTGTCTATCTTTCCTCAGCAGAAGCGAAAAAAAGTTATGTGTTTGCACAGTTCAATCATCCACATCCTTCGGCCGGGTCCATTTTCTCTAACCAAGAGGTTAGGCCTTGAAACTCTCTTCCCTGAATACGCAA
>NW_024058727.1:0-48611 GCF_016432855.1 Salvelinus namaycush
AGACAGGGTAATATCACACAGAGAGAGACAGGGTTAATATCACACAGAGAGAGACAGGGTTAATATCACACAGAGGAGAGAGGGTTAATACCACACAGAGAGAGAGAGGGTTAATACCACACAGAGAGAGACAGGTTAATACCACACAGAGAGAGACAGGGTTAATACCACACAGAGAGACAGGGTTAATACCACACAGAGAGAGACAGGGTTAATATCACACAGAGAGAGACAGGGTTAATATCACAGAGAGAGAGAGGGTTAATATCACACAGAGAGAGAGAGACAGGGTTAATACCACACAGAGAGAACCAGTATTAATACCACACAGAGAGAGACAGGTTAATATCACACAGAGAGAGACAGGGTTAATACCACACAGAGAGAGACAGGGTTAATACCACACAGAGAGAGACAGGGTTAATATCACACAGAGAGAGAGAGACAGGGTTAATATCACACAGAGAGAGAGAGGGTTAATATCACACAGAGAGAGACAGGGATAATACCACACAGAGAGAGAGGGTTAATACCACACAGAGAGAGAGAGACAGGGTTAATATCACACAGAGAGAGACAGGGTTAATATCACACAGAGAGAGAGAGAGACAGGGTTAATATCACACAGAGAGAGAGAGGGTTAATATCACAGAGAGAGACAGGGTTAATACCACACAGAGAGAGACAGGGTTAATATCACACAGAGAGAGAGAGAGAGAGGGTTAATATCACACAGAGAGAGACAGGGTTAATACCACACAGAGAGAGAGACGGGTTAATATCACACAGAGAGAGACAGGGTTATACCACACAGAGAGACAGGGTTAATATCACACAGAGAGGAGAGAGGGTTAATATCACACAGAGAGAGAGACAGGGTTAATACCACACAGAGAGAGAGACAGGGTTAATATCACACAGAGAGAGACAGGGTTAATATCACACAGAGAGAGAGAGGGTTAATATCACACAGAGAGAGACAGGGTTAATATCACACAGAGAGAGACAGGGTTAATACCACACAGAGAGAGAGAGGGTTAATACCACACAGAGAGAGAGAGAGACAGGGTTAATACCACACAGAGAGAGACAGGGTTAATACCACACAGAGAGAGACAGGGTTAATATCACACAGAGAGAGAGAGAGAGACAGGGTTAATACCACACAGAGAGAGAGAGACAGGGTTAATACCACACAGAGAGAGAGAGACAGGGTTAATATCACACAGAGAGAGAGAGACAGGGTTAATATCACACAGAGAGAGAGAGGGTTAATATCACAGAGAGAGACAGGGTTAATACCACACAGAGAGAGACAGGGTTAATATCACACAGAGAGAGACAGGGTTAATATCACACAGAGAGAGACAGGGTTAATATCACACAGAGAGAGACAGGGTTAATATCACACAGAGAGAGAGAGACAGGGTTAATATCACACAGAGAGAGAGAGACAGGGTTAATATCACACAGAGAGAGAGAGACAGGGTTAATATCACACAGAGAGAGAGAGACAGGGTTAATATCACACAGAGAGAGAGAGACAGGGTTAATATCACACAGAGAGAGAGGGTTAATATCACACAGAGAGAGAGGTTAATATCACACAGAGAGGAGAGGGTTATATCACACAGAGAGAGAGAGGGTTAATATCACACAGAGAGAGAGACAGGGTTAATATCACACAGAGAGAGAGACAGGGTTAATATCACACAGAGAGAGACAGGGTTAATATCACACAGAGAGAGACAGGGTTAATATCACACAGAGAGAGACAGGGTTAATATCACACAGAGAGAGAGACAGGGTTAATATCACACAGAGAGAGAGAGACAGGGTTAATATCACACAGAGAGAGAGAGACAGGGTTAATATCACACAGAGAGAGAGGGTGTAATCATCACACAGAGAGAGACAGGGTTAATATCACACAGAGAGAGAAGGGTTAATATCACACAGAGAGAGAGACAGTGTTAATATCACACAGAGAGAGAGACAGGGTTAATATCACACAGAGAGAGAGACAGGGTTAATATCACACAGAGAGAGAGACAGGGTATATCACACAGAGAATATCACACAGAGAGAGACAGGGTTTAATATCACACAGAGAGGACAGGTTAATATCACACAGAGAGAGAGAGACAGGGTTAATATCACACAGAGAGAGAGACAGGGTTAATATCACACAGAGAGAGAGACAGGGTTAATATCACACAGAGAGAGAGAGACAGGGTTAATATCACACAGAGAGAGACAGGGTTAATATCACACAGAGAGAGAGAGGGTTAATATCACACAGAGAGAGACAGGGTTAATATCACACAGAGAGAGACAGGGTTAATATCACACAGAGAGAGACAGGGTTAATACCACACAGAGAGAGACAGGGTTAATATCACACAGAGAGAGACAGGGTTAATATCACACAGAGAGAGAGAGACAGGGTTAATATCACACAGAGAGAGACAGGGTTAATATCACACAGAGAGAGACAGGGTTAATATCACACAGAGAGAGGACAGGGTTAATATCACACAGAGAGAGAGAGACAGGGTTAATATCACACAGAGAGAGAGAGACAGGGTTAATATCACACAGAGAGAGAGAGACAGGGTTAATATCACACAGAGAGAGACAGGGTTAATATCACACAGAGAGAGAGACAGGGTTAATATCACACAGAGAGAGAGAGACAGGGTTAATATCACACAGAGAGAGAGAGACAGGGTTAATATCACACAGAGAGAGAGAGACAGGGTTAATACCACACAGAGAGAGACAGGGTTAATATCACACAGAGAGAGACAGGGTTAATACCACACAGAGAGAGAGAGGGTTAATATCACACAGAGAGAGAGACAGGGTTAATATCACACAGAGAGAGAGACAGGGTTAATATCACACAGAGAGAGAGACAGGGTTAATACCACACAGAGAGAGAGACAGGGTTAATACCACACAGAGAGAGAGACAGGGTTAATATCACACAGAGAGAGAGAGGGTTAATATCACACAGAGAGAGACAGGGTTAATATCACACAGAGAGAGACAGGGTTAATATCACACAGAGAGAGACAGGGTTAATATCACACACAGAGAGAGACAGGGTTAATACCACAGAGAGAGAGACAGGGTTAATATCACACAGAGAGAGACAGGGTTAATATCACACAGAGAGAGACAGGGTTAATATCACACAGAGAGAGACAGGGTTAATATCACACAGAGAGAGACAGGGTTAATATCACACAGAGAGAGACAGGGTTAATATCACACAGAGAGACAGGGTTAATATCACACAGAGAGAGACAGGGTTAATATCACACAGAGAGAGAGAGGGTTAATATCACACAGAGAGAGAGAGGGTTAATATCACACAGAGAGAGAGAGGGTTAATATCACACAGAGAGAGAGAGACAGGGTTAATATCACACAGAGAGAGAGGGTTAATATCACACAGAGAGAGACAGGGTTAATATCACACAGAGAGAGAGAGGGTTAATACCACACAGAGAGAGAGACAGGGTTAATATCACACAGAGAGAGAGAGGGTTAATATCACACAGAGAGAGACAGGGTTAATATCACACAGAGAGAGAGAGGGTTAATATCACACAGAGAGAGAGACAGGGTTAATATCACACAGAGAGAGACAGGGTTAATATCACAGAGAGAGAGAGAGACAGGGTTAATATCACACAGAGAGAGAGAGACAGGGTTAATACCACACAGAGAGAGAGACAGGGTTAATATCACACAGAGAAAGAGAGACAGGGTTAATATCACACAGAGAAAGAGAGACAGGGTTAATATCACACAGAGAGAGAGAGGGTTAATACCACACAGAGAGAGACAGGGTTAATATCACACAGAGAGAGACAGGGTTAATATCACACAGAGAGACAGGGTTAATATCACACAGAGAGAGACAGGGTTAATATCACACAGAGAGAGAGAGACAGGGTTAATATCACACAGAGAGAGACAGGGTTAATATCACAGAGAGAGAGACAGGGTTAATATCACAGAGAGAGAGACAGGGTTAATATCACACAGAGAGAGAGAGAGGGTTAATATCACACAGAGAGAGACAGGGTTAATATCACACAGAGAGAGAGACAGGGTTAATATCACAGAGAGAGAGACAGGGTTAATATCACACAGAGAGAGAGAGACAGGGTTAATATCACACAGAGAGAGACAGGGTTAATATCACACAGAGAGAGACAGGGTTAATACCAGAGAGAGAGAGACAGGGTTAATATCACACAGAGAGAGAGAGACAGGGTTAATATCACACAGAGAGAGACAGGGTTAATATCACACAGAGAGAGACAGGGTTAATACCAGAGGGAGAGAGACAGGGTTAATATCACACAGAGAGAGACAGGGTTAATATCACACAGAGAGAGAGAAAGGGTTAATATCACACAGAGAGAGAGACAGGGTTAATACCACACAGAGAGAGACAGGGTTAATATGACACAGAGAGAGAGAGACAGGGTTAATATCACACAGAGAGAGAGAGACAGGGTTAATATCACACAGAGAGAGACAGGGTTAATATCACACAGAGAGAGAGAGGGTTAATATCACACAGAGAGAGACAGGGTTAATACCACACAGAGAGAGACAGGGTTAATATCACACAGAGAGAGAGACAGGGTTAATATCACACAGAGAGAGAGAGACAGGGTTAATACCACACAGAGAGAGAGGGTTAATATCACACAGAGAGAGACAGGGTTAATATCACACAGAGAGACAGGGTTAATACCACACAGAGAGAGAGAGGGTTAATACCACACAGAGAGAGACAGGGTTAATACCACACAGAGAGACAGGGTTAATATCACACAGAGAGAGACAGGGTTAATACCACACAGAGAGAGAGACAGGGTTAATATCACACATAGAGAGAGAGAGGGTTAATATCACACAGAGAGAGAGACAGGGTTAATATCACACAGAGAGAGAGACAGGGTTAATATCACACAGAGAGAGAGACAGGGTTAATACCACACAGAGAGAGAGAGACAGGGTTAATACCACAGAGAGAGACAGGGTTAATATCACACAGAGAGAGACAGGGTTAATATCACACAGAGAGAGAGAGGGTTAATATCACACAGAGAGAGAGACAGGGTTAATACCACACAGAGAGAGACAGGGTTAATATCACACAGAGAGAGAGACAGGGTTAATATCACACAGAGAGAGAGACAGGGTTAATACCACACAGAGAGAGAGACAGGGTTAATACCACACAGAGAGAGACAGGGTTAATATCACACAGAGAGACAGGGTTAATATCACACAGAGAGAGAGAAAGGGTTAATATCACACAGAGAGAGAGACAGGGTTAATACCACACAGAGAGAGAGAGACAGGGTTAATACCACAGAGAGAGACAGGGTTAATATCA
This sequence comes from Salvelinus namaycush, assembly GCF_016432855.1. Classification (NCBI taxonomy): domain Eukaryota; kingdom Metazoa; phylum Chordata; class Actinopteri; order Salmoniformes; family Salmonidae; genus Salvelinus; species Salvelinus namaycush. The sequence continues at coordinate 5,429 of NW_024058727.1, forward strand.
CACAGAGAGAGACAGGGTTAATATCACACAGAGAGAGAGAGGGTTAATATCACACAGAGAGAGAGACAGGGTTAATACCACACAGAGAGAGACAGGGTTAATATCACACAGAGAGAGAGACAGGGTTAATATCACACACAGAGAGAGACAGGGTTAATACCACACAGAGAGAGAGACAGGGTTAATACCACACAGAGAGAGAGAGGGTTAATACCACACATAGGTGTCTAGAAATATGGGTTACATGTATTTGGAGAATGTGTAGAAAATGTGTTCATTGTTTTTGTAGAATTTGTCTGGACACTTAGAAGTGTGAAAATCCTATAAAAAAAGATTGAACTTATGTGAAGAGTACATTAGTATTATTATAGTAATACATTATCATTATTCACAGTTAAATGACACAAATAATACTGACCTTAAACCAAATTTAGTCAAATTTACACCTAATCTAGGAATCATGCGGGTCACACGTGCATGAGGGGTACTTTAGTCAACTGTTGAACGCTCGGGTCAACCCCACTCCTTGTGAACGCTCGGGTCAACCCCACTCCTTGTGAACGCTCGGGTCAACCCCACTCCTTGTGAACGCTCGGGTCAACCCCACTCCTTGTGAACGCTCGGGTCAACCCCACTCCTTGTGAACGCTCGGGTCAACCCCACTCCTTGTGAACGCTCGGGTCAACCCCACTCCTTGTGAACGCTCGGGTCAACCCCACTCCTTGTGAACGCTCGGGTCAACCCCACTCCTTGTGAACGCTCGGGTCAACCCCACTCCTTGGCCAGAGCGTCCAGTGTCCGAGACCAAAACACTATGAATTTGTGAATGGACAATCTGACAACGTTCTGAATTTAGGAATGCCCAGAGTGCACTGTGGCACTCCAGATTGTTTGTAAATGAAATCTTCCCAGAGTGAAATAGTTCCCAATCGTTGTGATTGTGAGGTCCAGATTAGTTTATTACCTCCCTTGTCTTGGATGTTCCTCTGTCAGTAACTAAAATGGTTGATACTAAATGATTTAACTTTATGTGGAGGAATAAACCTCATTATTTAAGGAAAGCTGTAATATGTAGCCCCCAAAGTGAAGGGAGGGTTGAACGCTCTGCATTTTAAAACCTCTAATGTATCCATTTAATCTTAAAAATTATTAAACTATTTAAGAAATAAGGATTTGCATTTGGAATATAATCCCTAATTTAATATTCCATCAAATGCAACTTTGATGTGGGTAAAATCCCTATTAAGCTTGCTAACTTTCATAAACAAGTACTTCTAACTTGGAACCTCATGTACAAACAAGTTTTCCCCACATAGGTATATAATCTGGAATAACAAGTTTTCCCCACATAGGTATATAATCTGGAATAACAAGTTTTCCCCACATAGGTATATAATCTGGAATAACAAGTTTTCCCCACATAGGTATATAATCTGGAATAATAAAGACATAAAGACACAAAATACAAAAACAAGTCTTTATTTTTCCAGAACTGGTTTGACAACAACATTATTTGGGTTAAACAATTATTTAATAATGATGGATAACTATATGATTATCCAGAATGTATGAGAACAACACAATGTTACATTCACTCCTGAGGAGTTTCAAATAGTTGTTAGATCTGTCCCTAAAGGTGCTATTCTTCTCTTAGGAGAATATAACAATACTCCAAGTGCAACTGTTGAGGATTTTGTAGCCTCAATACAACTAGAAGGAATTGACATTTTAAACTATAAATGTAACAACATGTATATAAGGAAACTATGTCAATATGTTACTATTCCCTCTGCTAAAATGTACTGGAATGCAGCCCTAGGACAAGGGAACTGGAACGCAGCCCTAGGACAAGTGAACTGGAATGCAGCCCTAGGACAAGTCAACTGGAGCGCAGCCCTAGGACAAGGGAACTGGAACGCAGCCCTAGGACAAGTGAACTGGAACGCAGCCCTAGGACAAGGGAACTGGAACGCAGCCCTAGGACAAGGGAACTGGAACGCAGCCCTAGGACAAGGGAACTGGAACGCAGCCCTAGGACAAGGGAACTGGAATGCAGCCCTAGGACAAGTGAACTGGAACGCAGCCCTAGGACAAGGGAACTGGAACGCAGCCCTAGGACAAGGGAACTGGAACGCAGCCCTAGGACAAGTGACCTGGAATGCAGCCCTAGGACAAGTGACCTGGAATGCAGCCCTAGGACAAGTCAACTGGAATGCAGCCCTAGGACAAGGGGACTGGAATGCAGCCCTAGGACAAGTCAACTGGAATGCAGCCCTAGGACAAGTCAACTGGAATGCAGCCCTAGGACAAGTGTCCTGGAACGCAGCCCTAGGACAAGTCAACTGGAATGCAGCCCTAGGACAAGTCAACTGGAATGCAGCCCTAGGACAAGTCAACTGGAATGCAGCCCTAGGACAAGTCAACTGGAATGCAGCCCTAGGACAAGGGAACTGGAATGCAGCCCTAGGACAAGTCAACTGGAATGCAGCCCTAGGACAAGTCAACTGGAATGCAGCCCTAGGACAAGGGAACTGGAATGCAGCCCTAGGACAAGTCAACTGGAATGCAGCCCTAGGACAAGTGTCCTGGAACGCAGCCCTAGGACAAGTCAACTGGAATGCAGCCCTAGGACAAGTCAACTGGAATGCAGCCCTAGGACAAGTCAACTGGAATGCAGCCCTAGGACAAGTCAACTGGAATGCAGCCCTAGGACAAGTCAACTGGAATGCAGCCCTAGGACAAGGGAACTGGAATGCAGCCCTAGGACAAGTCAACTGGAATGCAGCCCTAGGACAAGTCAACTGGAACGCAGCCCTAGGACAAGGGAACTGGAACGCAGCCCTAGGACAAGTCAACTGGAATGCAGCCCTAGGACAAGGGAACTGGAATGCAGCCCTAGGACAAGTCAACTGGAATGCAGCCCTAGGACAAGTCAACTGGAATGCAGCCCTAGGACAAGGGAACTGGAATACAGCCCTAGGACAAGTGAACTGGAATACAGCCCTAGGACAAGTCAACTGGAGCGCAGCCCTAGGACAAGGGAACTGGAATGCAGCCCTAGGACAAGGGAACTGGAATGCAGCCCTAGGACAAGTCAACTGGAGCGCAGCCCTAGGACAAGGGAACTGGAATGCAGCCCTAGGACAAGTAAACTGGAATGCAGCCCTAGGACAAGGGAACTGGAATGCAGCCCTAGGACAAGTCAACTGGAATGCAGCCCTAGGACAAGGGAACTGGAATGCAGCCCTAGGACAAGGGAACTGGAATGCAGCCCTAGGACAAGTCAACTGGAATGCAGCCCTAGGACAAGTCAACTGGAATGCAGCCCTAGGACAAGTCAACTGGAATGCAGCCCTAGGACAAGTCAACTGGAATGCAGCCCTAGGACAAGTCAACTGGAATGCAGCCCTAGGACAAGTCAACTGGAATGCAGCCCTAGGACAAGTCAACTGGAATGCAGCCCTAGGACAAGTCAACTGGAATGCAGCCCTAGGACAAGTCAACTGGAACGCAGCCCTAGGACAAGTCAACTGGAACGCAGCCCTAGGACAAGGGAACTGGAACGCAGCCCTAGGACAAGTAAACTGGAATGCAGCCCTAGGACAAGGGAACTGGAATGCAGCCCTAGGACAAGTCAACTGGAATGCAGCCCTAGGACAAGTCAACTGGAATGCAGCCCTAGGACAAGTGACCTGGAATGCAGCCCTAGGACAAGTCAACTGGAACAAAGTCTCGTTGTTGTCTGGTAAATATTGTCTATCTAATAAGGTGAAAGAAGTATCATACAAACTCATTCATAGAATCTACCCTGTAAAGACCTTAATTATACACAGATTTAAAATAGTTATTGATAACAAATGTTTATTTTGTGGTTGTGACCCAGAAATTCTTGACCATTTATTTTGGGACTGTTCTTATGTAAGAAGATTTGAAAGAGTTAGAAGATTTTATTTGAAAAGAAACGACTATTAATGTTAATCTGAGAGACTCTGATATGTTTTATTTTGATCCAAATGATATGGACCCTGATTTAACTTTCATTGTTAGTTTGTTTATCTTTCATGGAAGATTCTTTGTCCATAAAATGAAGTGGGCAGTGAACAAACCCCTCTTTACTTTATTTAAGATAGAATTTAAATATTATTTTGAAATAATCAGTAAATGTATAAACAAAAAAGCAATACGCACCATAAAAGTATTTAACAAATTGAAAACGAATCTTGATATGTAATGAAACAGTCTCGAACCTTCGACCTTCTAGCCCGAAGTTCAGCGCGCTATCGACTGTACCGCAAAAGCATGCTCAAGCGATAGTCGATATCCAGCTTATAAACCCAATATCGTTACACTACCATTGTTTGTATATTTCATTTTTTTTTTTGTATTTGTTGTGTTCATAATACAAAATATATTTTAAAAAATGTATTCATCTAACGTTAGTTAAGTACACGTTAACCGTGGTCTTCTGGACGTGTCCTCGCTGCGTTATGGTCTTGCTGTGTTTCTCGTTAGCCATTTTCTTCCGTTGGACCGCCGACATGTTGTCAACCGGTTGTCAAATCAGTCCCATTAAATAACGATCCACTAATTCAACCAACTGCTGTAGCATCCAGCTCACCAAGGCAACGGGTTAGCCTGCGGCTAGCTACCGGAAGTTGATGCTTCTACCGCGTCACGTGATGAGGGTCTCGGGGGAAGCGCCCTGAGATACATGTTTGCTAAGGACAGATCTAGGATCGGTTTATTATATATACCCCAAACTAGACCAAAATACATTGGGCTGGAAGTACAACACAAAAATAGACATTGAATCAGTTTAAATTACACGAAAATGACATCCAGATAGTTAGCAGCTGTCTTCTAGGTTGAATATATTTTTTCGCCCTAGCTGTCTTCAGGAACCCTTGCGACTGCATTTCAAGCAGTGCTTTTGATATATCTATTCACGTAGCCAAGTTAGAACATATTTTACATGGACTTATTTTAGCTGTGCATGTCCCTTCAAGTACCTTCTCTATCCCAGTTTCGCTGTAACTGTCCACCATCTTCCTAAACTCTTCCGTTTCGTCGTGATCCTCGCCGATGTAACCGTCGTTGGGATGTGCTTCACGATACTTCTCTGTGTTGGTCGGCAGTTTGAACATTTTTCTCTTTCTCACATCCATATTTTCATATATTTTGCAGCGCAAACAAAATATTTTTTTTTTCCTGAACCTTGTCTTCTGGACTGGAAAGTTGATAGCTAACTAGCTAGCAACTTAAAGCAACGCCGTTGGCTATGGCAAGTGCATGCACGTCATACCGCACGAATCCAGAAGAGGGCGCACACGTACCATGCATCGAATACCATACCAGTATTTTAGTCATATTTCAGGGATTCGGGAGGATCCTTGTTCTGCAGGGAAACTATTTAATGGTTGAAAAAATACAATTTAGGGGAGTTTTATAAGGGGAAAGATTTGCTTTGGAATTTTTAAAATATTTTTTATATATTGTTACGTTCCCCAGTTTCTGTGTTGTAGCTTTTGTATTTGAGTGTGTGTGTTTCAGGAGATAGCTTCCTGAGTTCTACCCAACATATATATATATATATATATATATATCATTATAGGCTGAGATTGAATGTTAGATAGATCATTTCTGAGAGAGAGGTTTATGGCTGAGGGGTTATAGCATGTTGGTCGTGAGTATGCACTGTGTTAGTTGTTGTTGGTAGCAGCTTTGATATGTTCTGTGTTTGTTGCTTTGTCAAAGATTCTTTAGTGGCCTGAGTTAGTTTACTCAGTTTTGTTGTAAAGTGGAAAGTTTTTTGTTCTGTTTCATTTGTTCCCAGGGGGGAAGGGGAAGGCACCTAGGGAGTGCTTAGGCAAGAGGCCCGCGGGCATACATATACCCGTAGTATATTCACTGTCTAGGCACACTAGGTAAGACCTGGGCGGACCACCCCCTGTATTTTGGTTAGGGCACCAGGTGGTGCTAAGTTAGGTAAGTTAAGTGGGTAGGCAGGTTAGATAGGAGAGGGGGAGCTTTGATATTTACTTTCTTTGCTTTGGTTCCGTCCAGCCCCTTTTCCCCATATTAACGTGTAAAGGAAATAAATCCTAGTTAACGGTCAATTCTGCCTTTGTCGTCCTTTCTCGCACCTACAGTTCATACCTCTTTTGCTTCACGGGGAGTTGAGTTGCAGCAGGGTGTTGCGTTCCCTCTTCATAGAGGCGTGCGTAACAATATTACATTTCTATATGCCTAATTTTTAGAGGCAAAAAATTGTCTGTTTTGAATATTTGTTGTCAACTCTGTCAGTGGCTTCTCAACTCCGTCACTGGTGGCTAACCCCCTTAAGATCAATAATTTTTGTCAATATTCTGAAAAAATATTTTAATCACTGTTCTGCAACACATGCTTAAAACTATTCAAAGTCAAATCAAATGTATTGGTCACATAGACATATTTATCAGATGTAGAGAAACCCTTGTGTTCCTAGTGTAACAGTATAACTTTAGACCGTCCCCTCGCCCCGACACGGGCGCGAACCAGGGACCTTCTGCACACATCAGCAACGGTCGCCCACGAAGCGTCGTTACCCATCGCTCCACAAAGGCCGCGGCTCTTGCAGAGCAAGGGGAACCACTACTTCTAGGTTTCAGAGCAAGTGACGTAACTGATTGAAACGCTACTAGCGCGTACCCGCTAACTAGCTAGCCATTTCACATCCGTTACACTCACCCCCCTTTCAACCTCCTCCTTTTCCGCAGCAACCAGTGATCCGGGTCAACAGCATCAATGTAACAGTATAACTTTAAACCGTCCCCTCGCCCCGACCTCGGGCGCGAACCAGGGACCCTCTGCACACATCAACAACTGACACCCACGAAGCGTCGTTACCCATCGCTCCACAAAAGCCGCGGCCCTTGCAGAGCAAGGGGCAACACTACTTCTAGGTTTCAGAGCAAGTGACGTAACTGATTGAAACGCTACTAGCGCGTACCCGCTAACTAGCTAGCCATTTCACATCCGTTACACTAGCTCCAACAGTGCAGTATTATTTAACAATTCACAACAATACACACATCTAAAAGTAAAAAGAATGCAATTAAGAAATATATAAATAAATATATAATTATTTGCTGAGCTAGACCTAGGGGATAATGTTTGCTTTATAGATGTTGTTTTATGTTCTGAATATAGAATCATGCCAAAATGCTAATGGAATTAGCCCTGGAGCATTATGAATTTTTATGTTCTGAATGTAGAATCATGGCAAAATGCTAATGGAATTAGCCCTGGCACATTATGAATTTTGTTTTTTGTTCTGACTCTAGAATCATGCCAACATTTATATAGCACTATAAAATAAAATAAATAGAAGTTTGGAGATTTTTCTTAAATTTTTTAATAATCTAATATTAGAATTAAACAATCAAGGCTTTTAAACACTTTTTGGACAATGAATGTAAAAATGAAATTACTTTTTTGGTTTCTGTGTCACACCCTGATCAGTTTCACCTGTCCTTGTTATTGTCTCCACCCCCTCCAGGTGTCGCTTGTTATCCCTGTGTTCATGTCTCTCGGTGCCAGTTTGTCTTGTATGTTCCAAGTCAACCAGCGTGTTTTATCCGTGCGCCTGGCTTTTCTATTCTCTTTTACTTGTCCTCCCGGTTTTGACACTTGCCTGTTCTCTGGACCCGCCTGCCTGACCATTCTGCCTGCCCTGACCTCGAGCCTGCCTGCCTGCCACACTGTACCTCCTGGAACTCTGAACTGGTTTTGACCTTTTGCCTCTCCACGTAATAAATATCAAAGACTCAAACCATCTGCCTCCCGTGTCTGCATCTGTGTCTCATCTTGTGCCCTTATAGTACGAACTGGCCATGACAGACCCAGCAGACTTGGACCAGCTCCGCCACGCTGTCTCCCTGCAGGAAACCACCATTGGGAGGCTTGAGGAGCTACTGCTGGACCTTTTAGAAGGGCTTAGTTCCCTGACGGAACCTCACGACCAAGGGTTCAATGCTATTATGGAGCGAATTAGTGCGTTAGCTCATAGGCAGCCTGCCACCTCTGAGACCTCCCAACCACCCAGTAACCTGTCTACTATCAGTGGTGGGTTTGTACAGCCTACCCCTGCTCCCTGATAACCCCACTGACCACATCCGGAGCGATATTCTGGGGATCCTGGAACCTGCCGGGGTTTTTTCTCAATGCTCCCATATTTTTGAGGTGCAGCCATCTTCGTTCCCTTCGGACCGGTCGAATATGGCGTATATTATTATGCTAATGTCAGGAAGTCCACTCTCCTGGGCTACGGCAGTTTGGGAGCAACAATCCGCCATTTGTTGTCATCTGGACGATTTCATGGCAGAGGTGAGGAAGGTATTCGATTCTCCCGTATCCGGGAAAGAGATGGCCAGTAAACTTCTTGCGTTACGTCAACTCCTGTAGTGTAGCAGGCTACGTGATTTTCGAACGTTGGCCGACCGAGAGTGCCTGGAACCCAGAGTATCTTTTCGATACCTTTCTTCACAGATTATCTGGGGTGGTAAAAGATGAGCTAGCTGCTCGGGAATTACCGGTGGACCTCGACTTCCTCATCGCCCCCACTATTAGAATTGATGGACACCTAAAGGAACGCAGGAGTGAGGTCTGGTCTTGGGCACACTCGTTCATCCGCTATGGCTCGCTCACCTTCGAAGGAATTCGGAAGTTCCCGAAGACAGTTTTTCCGAGACGATCCAAAGCCACCCGAGCTCCCTCGTGAATCATCAACGACAGGTGAGTTGGATACTCCTAAGACTATGCAATTGGGAAGAGCTAGGTTATTGGTTGGGGAACACTCACGTAGGCTGAGTTCAAACTGTTGTCTGTACTGTGGAGGGGCAGGACATTATATAGGTACATGCCCTGTTAGGAAACCCCTGTCTCTGGTGGGTACAAGTACTCTGGTGAGCCAGACTGGGAGTTCCGTAATTCCCATCACCCGCACCTTTTTTTGGTCACAGCAAAAGCACAATCTAAGTCTCTTCGAGTGCTCATTGACTCTGGGGCTGATGAAAGTTTTTATGGATGCCACTATTGTGAGCTTGGTATTCCCACTCAACCTCTCTCGGTGCCCATGGATGCTAGGGCACTGGCCGGCCGCTCAATAGGTAGTCACCCATAGCACTGTGCCCGTTCATATACGGGTTTCAGGTAACCACAGTGAGACCATACAGTTCTTCCTCATTGCATCTCCCCCATGTTCCGGTTGTCTTGGGCTTTTCATGGCTCCAAAAACACAACCCTGGTAATGACTGGACCACGAGCTCCATCCTGGGTTGGAGCCCATTTTGGCATTCCCACTGTCTTCAAGCTGCACAGCCTTCCCGAGACGTCTTCCTCAGGACTTTAGCAAGGCTTTGGATGTTTCTGCCATTCCCACTGTCTTCAAGCTGCACAGCCTTCCCGAGACGTCTTCCTCAGGACTTTAGCAAGGCTTTGGATGTTTCTGCCATTCCCACTGTCTTCAAGCTGCACAGCCTTCCCGAGACGTCTTCCTCAGGACTTTAGCAAGGCTTTGGATGTTTCTGCCATTGCCACTGTCTTCAAGCTGCACAGCCTTCCCGAGACGTCTTCCTCAGGACTTTAGCAAGGCTTTGGATGTTTCTGCCATTGCCACTGTCTTCAAGCTGCACAGCCTTCCCGAGACGTCTTCCTCAGGACTTTAGCAAGGCTTTGGATGTTTCTGCCATTCCCACTGTCTTCAAGCTGCACAGCCTTCCCGAGACATCTTCCTCAGGACTTTAGCAAGGCTTTGGATGTTTCTGCCATTGCCACTGTCTTCAAGCTGCACAGCCTTCCCGAGACGTCTTCCTCAGGACTTTAGCAAGGCTTTGGATGTTTCTGCCATTCCCACTGAATACCATGACCTCGAAGTTTTCAGTAAGGCACTTGCAACTTCCCTTCCCCCGCACCATCCTTATGATTGTTCCATTGATCTTCTCCCAGGCACCACACCACCTCGGGGTCGGCTATATTCTCTATCCGGGCCGGAGACCAAGGCTATGGAGGAGTACATAGAGGAGTCTCTGGCTACTGGAGCCGTCCGTCCGTCTGCATCTCCTGTGTCCGTGCATTGACTACCAGGTAGTGAATGACATTACGGTTAAAAACCCGGTAACCCCTACCACTCCTATCCTTAGCTTTTGAACCTCTCCAGGGAGCCACCATTTTTTCCAAGCTGGACCTTCGGTATGCCTACCAGCTTGTTCAGATACGCGAAGAGGATGAGTGGAAAACAGCCTTCAACACAGCCAGCGGACATTATGAGTACCAGGTCATGCCGTTTGGTCTCACCAACCGCTGTCTTCCAGGCTTTGGTAAACAATGTGCTCCAGGACATGCCGTTTGGTCTCACCAACCGCTGTCTTCCAGGCTTTGGTAAACAATGTGCTCCAGGACATGCCGTTTGGTTTCACCAACCGCTGTCTTCCAGGCTTTGGTAAACAATGTGCTCCAGGACATGCCGTTTGGTCTCACCAACCGCTGTCTTCCAGGCTTTGGTAAACAATGTGCTCCAGGACATGCCGTTTGGTCTCACCAACCGCTGTCTTCCAGGCTTTGGTAAACAATGTGCTCCAGGACATGCTAAACTGTTTTGTGTTCGTCTACCTTGAGGACATCCTGTTTTTTTCCCCCGGTTGGCCCAAGAACATGTTCTTCATGTCAGGCAGGTCTTTCAGCGCCTCCTGGAGAACCAATTGTTTGTAAAAGCTGAGAAGTGAGTTACACTGCTCGAAAATTGCCTTTTCTGGGATATGTCATTGCTGAGGGTAATGTTCAGAATGGTCCTGGAAAGGTGAAAGCAGTGGTGGATTGGCCTCAACCTACGTCCAGCGTGCAGTTGCAACGATTCCTAGGCTTTGCTAACTTCTACCTCCGTTTCATTCGGGGTTACAGCACCCTGGCGGCTCCCCTCTCGGCACTCACCTCTCCCAAGGTACCGTTCACATGGTCTCCAGCTGTCGACAAAGCCTTTGTGGACCTGAAGCATCAGTTCACAACAGCACCCATCCACATTTCATCCCTCTGCTAAGGAAACGGCCCAGCTCATGGTGCAGCACGTCTTCCAGATCCATGGACTTCCGGAGGATATGGTTTCCGACCGGGGTCCTCAATTCTCATCTCGGTTTTGGAAGGCATTCTGCACCCTAATTGGGGCATCGGCCAGCCTATTCTCCAGATTCCACCCCCAGTCGGAGCGAGCTAACACACTACCTGGAGCCGACAACTGGTCTGGGTAGAGTATGCCCGGAACACCCGTCCCTGTTCAACAACGGGACTCCCTTTTGAATGTTCCATAGGGTATCAACCTCCGCTCTTCCCAGAACAAGAACCGGAAGTCAACGCCCAGATGTTCGTCCACCGCTGTCAACGCTCGGGTAGCACTTCTCAAGACCAATTCCAGGTATCGTCAACAAGCGGACCGCCACCGGACTCCAGTTCCCCGCTACCGTATTGGGCAGAGGGTATGGCTGTTCACGTGGGACCTGCCCCTTTGGGTGGAGGCCCGCAAACTGTCCCCCCGTTTCATTGGTCCATTTCCCATCTCTAGAGTCCTTAGTTTCACTGCTGTCCATCTCTTGTTACCCCGTACCCTTCGTATTCACCCTACGTTCCATGTGTCTAGGATTAAGCCCATGTCTCGCAGTCCTTTGTCTTTTGTCCCCAGGACCCCGTGTCATTGATGGCCATCCGGCATACATGGTGAGACATCTCCTGGGTGTTCGACCAAGGGGCGGGGGTTTCCAGTACCTGGTTGACTGGGAGGGTTACGGCCCGGAGGGGAGGTGCTGGGTTCCCATTAGAGACATCCTGGATCCAGCCCTCATCACCGATTTCCACCACCGACACCCTGGTCAGGTATGAGCCCAGGTAGAACGCCAGGGGGCTTCCCTAGGGGGGGGGGGGGGTACTGTCACACCCTGATCAGTTTCACCTGTCCTTGTTATTGTCTCCACCCCCTCCAGCTGTCGCTTGTTATCCCTGGTGTATATCCCTGTGTTTCCTGTCCCTGTGTTTCCTTTCCCTGTGTTTCCTGTCTCTCTGTCTGAATCTGGGTCTCGCCTTGTGCCCTTTATAGTCTGACAGAGTTCACATACATCCAGTTAGTTGCATTCTATGAATAAAGAATTAGGTGGTTGTTCCTTTACGTGGTTTGATAGCTGATACTTTGGTCTTTCAAAATATCCTGACATCCAGGACCTCTGTCAGAGGAAGGCCCGTAGAAATGGTCAAATACTCCAGTCACCCAAGCCATAGACAGTTCACTTTGCTCTGTGTGGCAAATGTAACAAGAGCATTAGGCACTGAAACAGCTTCCACCCCCAAGCCATAAGACTGCTAAATAGTCAATTAATGGTACCTAAACTATCTGCACTGACCTTACGCACACTCACTAAACTATATATATATACACTGCTCAAAAAAATAAAGGGAACACTTAAACAACACAATGTAACTCCAAGTCAATCACACTTCTGTGAAATCAAACTGTCCACTTAGGAAGCAACACTGATTGACAATAAATTTCACATGCTGTTGTGCAAATGGAATAGACAAAAGGTGGAAATTATAGGCAATTAGCAAGACACCCCCAAAAAAGGAGTGATTCTGCAGGTGGTGACCACAGACCACTTCTCAGTTCCTATGCTTCCTGGCTGATGTTTTGGTCACTTTTGAATGCTGGCGGTGCTCTCTCTCTAGTGGTAGCATGAGACGGAGTCTACAACCCACACAAGTGGCTCAGGTAGTGCAGTTCATCCAGGATGGCACATCAATGCGAGCTGTGGCAAAAAGGTTTGCTGTGTCTGTCAGCGTAGTGTCCAGAGCATGGAGGCGCTACCAGGAGACAGGCCAGTACATCAGGAGACGTGGAGGAGGCCGTAGGAGGGCAACAACCCAGCAGCAGGACCGCTACCTCCGCCTTTGTGCAAGGAGGTGCACTGCCAGCGCCCTGCAAAATGACCTCCAGCAGGCCACAAATGTGCATGTGTCTGCTCAATCGGTCAGAAACAGACTCCATGAGGGTGGTATGAGGGCCCGACGTCCACAGGTGGGGGTTGTGCTTACAGCCCAACACCGTGCAGGACGTTTGGCATTTGCCAGAGAACACCAAGATTGGCAAATTCGCCACTGGCGCCCTGTGCTCTTCACAGATGAAAGCAGGTTCACACTGAGCACATGAGCACATGTGACAGACGTGACAGAGTCTGGAGACGCCGTGGAGAACGTTCTGCTGCCTGCAACATCCTCCAGCATGACCGGTTTGGCGATGGGTCAGTCATGGTGTGGGGTGGCATTTCTTTGTGGGGCCGCACAGCCCTCCATGTGCTCGCCAGAGGTAGCCTGACTGCCAATAGGTACCGAGATGAGATCCTCAGACCCCTTGTGAGACCATATGCTGACACATGCACATTTGTGGCCTGCTGGAGGTCATTTTGCAGGGCGCTGGCAGTGCACCTCCTTGCACAAAGGCGGAGGTAGCGGTCCTGCTGCTGGGTTGTTGCCCTCCTACGGCCTCCTCCACGTCTCCTGATGTACTGGCCTGTCTCCTGGTAGCGCCTCCATGCTCTGGACACTACGCTGACAGACACAGCAAACCTTTTTGCCACAGCTCGCATTGATGTGCCATCCTGGATGAACTGCACTACCTGAGCCACTTGTGTGGGTTGTAGACTCCGTCTCATGCTACCACTAGAGTGAAAGCACCGCCAGCATTCAAAAGTGACCAAAACATCAGCCAGGAAGCATAGGAACTGAGAAGTGGTCTGTGATCACCACCTGCAGAATCACTCCTTTTTCGGGGGTGTCTTGCTAATTGCCTATAATTTCCACCTTTTGTCTATTCCATTTGCACAACAGCATGTGAAATTTATTGTCAATCAGTGTTGCTTCCTAAGTGGACAGTTTGATTTCACAGAAGTGTGATTGACTTGGAGTTACATTGTGTTGTTGAAGTGTTCCCTTTATTTTTTTGAGCAGTGTATATATATATATATATATATATATATATATATATATATATATATATACACACTCACTAAACTATATATATATATATATATATATATATATATATACACACACTCACTAAACTAAACACACTCACTAAACTATATATATATATAAACTATATATATATATATATATATATATATATATACACACACTTACTAAACTATATACTAAACTATATATATACAGTGGGGCAAAAAAGTATTTAGTCAGCCACCAATTGTGCAAGTTCTCCCACTTAAAAAGATGAGAGAGGCCTGTAATTTTCATCATAGGTACACTTAAACTATGACAGACAAAATGAGAAAAAAAATCCCAAAAATCACATTGTAGGATTTTTAATGAATTTATTTGCAAATTATGGTGGAAAATAAGTATTTGGTCAATAACAAAAGTTTATCTCAATACTTTGTTATATACCCTTTGTTGGCAATGACAGAGGTCAAACGTTTTCTGTAAGTCTTCACAAGGTTTTCAAACACTGTTGCTGGTATTTTGGCCCATTCCTCCATGCAGATCTCCTCTAGAGCAGTGATGTTTTGGGGCTGTTGCTGGGCAACACGGACTTTCAACTCCCTCCAACGATTTTCTATGGGGTTGAGATCTGGAGACTGGCTAGGCCACTCCAGGACCTTGAAATGCTTCTTACGAAGCCACTCCTTCGTTGCCCGGGCGGTGTGTTTGGGATCATTGTCATGCTGAAAGACCCAGCCACGTTTCATCTTCAATGCCCTTGCTGATGGTAGACTTTGTTACTTTGGTCCCAGCTCTCTGCAGGTCATTCACTAGGTCCACCCTTGTGGTTCTGGGATTTTTGCTCACCGTTCTTGTGATCATTTTGACCCCACGGGGTGAGATCTTGCGTGGAGCCCCAGATCGAGGGAGATTATCAGTGGTCTTGTATGTCTTCCATTTCCTAATAATTGCTCCCACAGTTGATTTCTTCAAACCAAGCTGCTTACCTATTGCAGATTCAGTCTTCCCAGCCTGGTGCAGGTCTACAATTTTGTTTTTGGTGTCCTTTGACAGCTCTTTGGTCTTGGCCATAGTGGAGTTTGGAGTGTGACTGTTTGAGGTTGTGGACATGTGTCTTTTATACTGATAACAAGTTCAAACAGGTGCCATTAATACAGGTAACGAGTGGAGGACAGAGGAGCCTCTTAAAGAAGAAGTTACAGGTCTGTGAGAGCCAGAAATCTTGCTTGTTTGTAGGTGACCAAATACTTATTTTCCACCGTAATTTGCAAATAAATTCATAAAAAATCCTACAATGTGATTTTCTGGATTCTTTTCTCTCATTTTGTCTGTCATAGTTGAAATGTACCTATGATGAAAATTACAGGCCTCTCTCATCTTTTTAAGTGGGAGAACTTGCACAATTGGTGGCTGACTAAATACTTTTTTGCCCCACTGTATATACACTCAATAAACTATATATATATATATACATACTCACTAAACTATATATATATATATATACACACTCACTGAACTATATATATATATATATATATATATATATATATATATATATATATATATATATATATACACACTCACTAAACTATATATATATATATACACACTCACTGAACTATATATATATATATATATATATATATATATATATATACACACACTCACTGAACTATATATATATATATATACATACACACTCACTAATATATATATATATACATATATATATATATATATATATACACACTCACTGAACTATATATATATAT
This sequence comes from Salvelinus namaycush, assembly GCF_016432855.1. NCBI lineage: Eukaryota > Metazoa > Chordata > Actinopteri > Salmoniformes > Salmonidae > Salvelinus > Salvelinus namaycush. Next base: position 21,229 of record NW_024058727.1, read on the forward strand.
ATACACACTCACTAAACTATATATATATATATACACACTCACTGAACTATATATATATATATATATATATATATACACACTCACTAAACTATATATATATATACACACTCACTAAACTATATATATATATACACACTCACTAAACTATATATATATATACACACTCACTGAACTATATATATATATATATACACACTCACTAAACTATATATATACACTCACTAAACTATATATATATATACACTCACTAAACTATATATATATATACACTCACTAAACTAATATATATATATATATATATATATATATATATATATATATATATATATATATATATATATATATATCCACTCACTAAACTAAATATATATATACACACTCACTAAACTATATATATATATATATATATTCACACTCACTAAACTATATATATATATATATAGCTCCACATTGATCTGGTACTTCCTGTATAGAGCTCCACATTGATCTGGTACTTCCTGTATATAGCTCTACATTGATCTGGTACTGGTACTTCCTGTATATAGCTCCACATTGATCTAGTACTGGTACTTCCTGTATATAGCTCTACATTGATCTGGTACTTCCTGTATATAGCTCTACATTGATCTAGTACTGGTACTTCCTGTATATAGCTCCACATTGATCTAGTACTGGTACTTCCTGTATATAGCTCTACATTGATCTGGTACTTCCTGTATATAGCTCTACATTGATCTGGTACTCCCTGTATATGGCTACACATTGATCTGGTACTTCCTGTATATAGCTCCACATTGATCTAGTACTTCCTGTATATAGCTCCACATTGCTCTGGTACTCCCTGTATATAGCTCCACATTGATCTGGTACTTCCTGTATATAGCTCCACATTGATCTGGTACTTCCTGTATATAGCTCCACATTGATCTGGTACTTCCTGTATATAGCTGCACATTGATCTGGTACTTCCTGTATATAGCTCCACATTGATCTGGTACTCCCTGTATATAGCTGCACATTGATCTGGTACTCCCTGTATATAGCTGCACATTGATCTGGTACTTCCTGTATATAGCTGCACATTGATCTGGTACTGGTACTCCCTGTATATAGCTCCACATTGATCTGGTACTCCCTGTATATAGCTCCACATTGACCTGGTACTCCCTGTATATAGCTCCACAGTGATCTGGTACTCCCTGTATATAGCTCCACATTGATCTGGTACTTCCTGTATATAGCTCCACATTGATCTGGTACTTCCTGTATATAGCTCCACATTGATCTGGTACTCCCTGTATATAGCTCCACATTGATCTAGTACTTCCTGTATATAGCTCCACATTGATCTGGTACTTCCTGTATATAGCTCCACATTGATCTGGTACTTCCTGTATATAGCTCCACATTGATCTGGTACTGGTACTCCCTGTATATAGCTCCACATTGATCTGGTACTCCCTGTATATAGCTCCACATTGATCTGGTACTTCCTGTATATAGCTCCACATTGATCTGGTACTTCCTGTATATAGCTCCACATTGATCTGGTACTCCCTGTATATAGCTCCACATTGATCTGGTACTCCCTGTATATAGCTCCACATTGATCTGGTACTCCCTGTATATAGCTCCACATTGATCTGGTACTTCCTGTATATAGCTCCACATTGATCTGGTACTCCCTGTATATAGCTCCACATTGATCTGGTACTCCCTGTATATAGCTGCACATTGATCTGGTACTTCCTGTATATAGCTCCACATTGATCTGGTACTTCCTGTATATAGCTCCACATTGATCTGGTACTTCCTGTATATAGCTCCACATTGATCTGGTACTTCCTGTATATAGCTCCACATTGATCTGGTACTTCCTGTATATAGCTCCACATTGATCTGGTACTCCCTGTATATAGCTCCACATTGATCTGGTACTTCCTGTATATAGCTCCACATTGATCTGGTACTTCCTGTATATAGCTCCACATTGATCTGGTACTTCCTGTATATAGCTCCACATTGATCTGGTACTTCCTGTATATAGCTCCACATTGATCTGGTACTTCCTGTATATAGCTCCACATTGATCTGGTACTTCCTGTATATAGCTCCACATTGATCTGGTACTTCCTGTATATAGCTCCACATTGATCTGGTACTTCCTGTATATAGCTCCACATTGATCTGGTACTTCCTGTATATAGCTCCACATTGATCTGGTACTGGTACTTCCTGTATATAGCTCCACATTGATCTGGTACTTCCTGTATATAGCTGCACATTGATCTGGTACTGGTACTTCCTGTATATAGCTGCACATTGATCTGGTACTGGTACTCCCTGTATATAGCTGCACATTGATCTGGTACTTCCTGTATATAGCTCCACATTGATCTGGTACTTCCTGTATATAGCTCCACATTGATCTGGTACTTCCTGTATATAGCTCCACATTGATCTGGTACTTCCTGTATATAGCTCCACATTGATCTGGTACTGGTACTTCCTGTATATAGCTCCACATTGATCTGGTACTTCCTGTATATAGCTGCACATTGATCTGGTACTTCCTGTATATAGCTCCACATTGATCTGGTACTTCCTGTATATAGCTCCACATTGATCTGGTACTTCCTGTATATAGCTCCACATTGATCTGGTACTTCCTGTATATAGCTCCACATTGATCTGGTACTTCCTGTATATAGCTCCACATTGATCTGGTACTTCCTGTATATAGCTCCACATTGATCTGGTACTTCCTGTATATAGCTCCACATTGATCTGGTACTTCCTGTATATAGCTCCACATTGATCTGGTACTTCCTGTATATAGCTCCACATTGATCTGGTACTTCCTGTATATAGCTCTACATTGATCTGGTACTTCCTGTATATAGCTCCACATTGATCTGGTACTTCCTGTATATAGCTCCACATTGATCTGGTACTGGTACTCCCTGTATATAGCTCCACATTGATCTGGTACTTCCTGTATATAGCTCCACATTGATCTGGTACTTCCTGTATATAGCTCCACATTGATCTGGTACTGGTACTCCCTGTATATAGCTCCACATTGATCTGGTACTTCCTGTATATAGCTCCACATTGATCTGGTACTCCCTGTATATAGCTCCACATTGATCTGGTACTGGTACTCCCTGTATATAGCTCCACATTGATCTGGTACTTCCTGTATATAGCTCCACATTGATCTGGTACTGGTACTCCCTGTATATAGCTCCACATTGATCTGGTACTTCCTGTATATAGCTCTACATTGATCTGGTACTTCCTGTATATAGCTCCACATTGATCTGGTACTTCCTGTATATAGCTCCACATTGATCTGGTACTGGTACTCCCTGTATATAGCTCCACATTGATCTGGTACTTCCTGTATATAGCTCCACATTGATCTGGTACTGGTACTTCCTGTATATAGCTCCACATTGATCTGGTACTTCCTGTATATAGCTCTACATTGATCTGGTACTTCCTGTATATAGCTCCACATTGATCTGGTACTTCCTGTATATAGCTCCACATTGATCTGGTACTGGTACTCCCTGTATATAGCTCCACATTGATCTGGTACTTCCTGTATATAGCTCCACATTGATCTGGTACTTCCTGTATATAGCTCCACATTGATCTGGTACTCCCTGTATATAGCTCCACATTGATCTGGTACTTCCTGTATATAGCTCCACATTGATCTGGTACTCCCTGTATATAGCTCCACATTGATCTGGTACTGGTACTCCCTGTATATAGCTCCACATTGATCTGGTACTTCCTGTATATAGCTCCACATTGATCTGGTACTTCCTGTATATAGCTCCACATTGATCTGGTACTTCCTGTATATAGCTCCACATTGATCTGGTACTTCCTGTATATAGCTCCACATTGATCTGGTACTTCCTGTATATAGCTCCACATTGATCTGGTACTTCCTGTATATAGCTCCACATTGATCTGGTACTTCCTGTATATAGCTCCACATTGATCTGGTACTTCCTGTATATAGCTCCACATTGATCTGGTACTCCCTGTATATAGCTACACATTGATCTGGTACTCCCTGTATATAGCTCCACATTGATCTGGTACTTCCTGTATATAGCTCCACATTGATCTGGTACTTCCTGTATATAGCTCCACATTGATCTGGTACTCCCTGTATATAGCTCCACATTGATCTGGTACTTCCTGTATATAGCTCCACATTGATCTGGTACTTCCTGTATATAGCTCCACATTGATCTGGTACTCCCTGTATATAGCTCCACATTGATCTGGTACTTCCTGTATATAGCTCCACATTGATCTGGTACTTCCTGTATATAGCTCCACATTGATCTGGTACTTCCTGTATATAGCTGCACATTGATCTGGTACTGGTACTTCCTGTATATAGCTGCACATTGATCTGGTACTGGTACTCCCTGTATATAGCTGCACATTGATCTGGTACTTCCTGTATATAGCTCCACATTGATCTGGTACTTCCTGTATATAGCTCCACATTGATCTGGTACTTCCTGTATATAGCTCCACATTGATCTGGTACTTCCTGTATATAGCTCCACATTGATCTGGTACTGGTACTTCCTGTATATAGCTCCACATTGATCTGGTACTTCCTGTATATAGCTGCACATTGATCTGGTACTTCCTGTATATAGCTCCACATTGATCTGGTACTTCCTGTATATAGCTCCACATTGATCTGGTACTTCCTGTATATAGCTCCACATTGATCTGGTACTTCCTGTATATAGCTCCACATTGATCTGGTACTTCCTGTATATAGCTCCACATTGATCTGGTACTTCCTGTATATAGCTCCACATTGATCTGGTACTTCCTGTATATAGCTCCACATTGATCTGGTACTTCCTGTATATAGCTCCACATTGATCTGGTACTTCCTGTATATAGCTCCACATTGATCTGGTACTTCCTGTATATAGCTCTACATTGATCTGGTACTTCCTGTATATAGCTCCACATTGATCTGGTACTTCCTGTATATAGCTCCACATTGATCTGGTACTGGTACTCCCTGTATATAGCTCCACATTGATCTGGTACTTCCTGTATATAGCTCCACATTGATCTGGTACTTCCTGTATATAGCTCCACATTGATCTGGTACTGGTACTCCCTGTATATAGCTCCACATTGATCTGGTACTTCCTGTATATAGCTCCACATTGATCTGGTACTCCCTGTATATAGCTCCACATTGATCTGGTACTGGTACTCCCTGTATATAGCTCCACATTGATCTGGTACTTCCTGTATATAGCTCCACATTGATCTGGTACTGGTACTCCCTGTATATAGCTCCACATTGATCTGGTACTTCCTGTATATAGCTCTACATTGATCTGGTACTTCCTGTATATAGCTCCACATTGATCTGGTACTTCCTGTATATAGCTCCACATTGATCTGGTACTGGTACTCCCTGTATATAGCTCCACATTGATCTGGTACTTCCTGTATATAGCTCCACATTGATCTGGTACTGGTACTTCCTGTATATAGCTCCACATTGATCTGGTACTTCCTGTATATAGCTCTACATTGATCTGGTACTTCCTGTATATAGCTCCACATTGATCTGGTACTTCCTGTATATAGCTCCACATTGATCTGGTACTTCCTGTATATAGCTCCACATTGATCTGGTACTGGTACTCCCTGTATATAGCTCCACATTGATCTGGTACTTCCTGTATATAGCTCCACATTGATCTGGTACTTCCTGTATATAGCTCCACATTGATCTGGTACTCCCTGTATATAGCTCCACATTGATCTGGTACTTCCTGTATATAGCTCCACATTGATCTGGTACTCCCTGTATATAGCTCCACATTGATCTGGTACTGGTACTCCCTGTATATAGCTCCACATTGATCTGGTACTTCCTGTATATAGCTCCACATTGATCTGGTACTTCCTGTATATAGCTCCACATTGATCTGGTACTTCCTGTATATAGCTCCACATTGATCTGGTACTTCCTGTATATAGCTCCACATTGATCTGGTACTCCCTGTATATAGCTCCACATTGATCTGGTACTCCCTGTATATAGCTCCACATTGATCTGGTACTCCCTGTATATAGCTCCACATTGATCTGGTACTCCCTGTATATAGCTCCACATTGATCTGGTACTTCCTGTATATAGCTCCACATTGATCTGGTACTTCCTGTATATAGCTCCACATTGATCTGGTACTCCCTGTATATAGCTCCACATTGATCTGGTACTTCCTGTATATAGCTCCACATTGATCTGGTACTTCCTGTATATAGCTCCACATTGATCTGGTACTCCCTGTATATAGCTCCACATTGATCTGGTACTTCCTGTATATAGCTCCACATTGATCTGGTACTTCCTGTATATAGCTCCACATTGATCTGGTACTTCCTGTATATAGCTCCACATTGATCTGGTACTGGTACTCCCTGTATATAGCTGCACATTGATCTGGTACTTCCTGTATATAGCTCCACATTGATCTGGTACTTCCTGTATATAGCTCCACATTGATCTGGTACTGGTACTCCCTGTATATAGCTCCACATTGATCTGGTACTTCCTGTATATAGCTCCACATTGATCTGGTACTTCCTGTATATAGCTCCACATTGATCTGGTACTTCCTGTATATAGCTCCACATTGATCTGGTACTCCCTGTATATAGCTACACATTGATCTGGTACTTCCTGTATATAGCTCCACATTGATCTGGTACTTCCTGTATATAGCTCCACATTGATCTGGTACTTCCTGTATATAGCTCCACATTGATCTGGTACTTCCTGTATATAGCTCCACATTGATCTGGTACTTCCTGTATATAGCTCCACATTGATCTGGTACTTCCTGTATATAGCTCCACATTGATCTGGTACTTCCTGTATATAGCTCCACATTGATCTGGTACTTCCTGTATTGTGCTCCATTCTTGTGTATTTTTTTTATTCCTCTTGTGTTAGTTACCGTTTTATAATTGTTTTTGAATCTCTGCATCATTCGGAATAGGTTCGTAAGCAAGTATTTCACTGTAAAGTACACCAGATGTATTCGGTGCATGTGATAACATTTGATTTGATACTGTAAATATTTCAAAGGTTAATATTAAGAACAATATTTTCAAAAATATAGATTGTCCCGTCTTTCACGAATCCCTGATTTGTGTCTTGACAGATCTTGTGTGACTCTAAATTTTTCAAGACATTTTTTACTTCAGAATTTTTACTTCTGTTTAACCAACTAGAACGAGAGCCAAGATGTGCTGTTACTATAGTAAATTTTCAGCACGTGTCATACCACATGAATCCACAAGAGGGCGGACACGTACCGTGTATCGATCACCGTAACACGTTTTGAATGACCATTTAGTCAACTAACATTTCTTTGTTTGATGATAAGATGTAGACAGATGTTCAGCTTGGAAACAGAAGGACTTGGCCAGAGTTGTTTTATTATTTCAGACAAACAGGAACTCATTTAGTCTCGAAGATCTTTTGACTTCCATCATGAAGATATAAACAGTTCTCTTCATCCACATAATCCTGCAGGGTTGGGTCCAATTCAGCTTTCAGTACCAGCATGATGGATTCATTAAATCATTCACTATATTGAAGTCTGACTTGAGCCCAGTCCTGATCCACTGATAGTGATATATGTAAACCATATCAGACTAATAAACAGTTAATCATGATAACATGTTACTGGTAGCGTGTTACAGGGAACAGTTAGACAGTAGAACACACAGCAGGTCATGATAACATGTTACTGGTAGCGTGTTACTGGTAGCGTGTTACAGGGAACAGTTAGACAGTAGAACACACAGCAGGTCATGATAACATGTTACTGGTAGCGTGTTACTGGTAGCGTGTTACAGGGAACAGTTAGACAGTAGAACACACAGCAGGTCATGATAACATGTTACTGGTAGCGTGTTACTGGTAGCGTGTTACTGGTAGCGTGTTACAGGGAAGATGTAAACATGTTTGACACACGTTGGTCTCAGTTTCACACAACGGAAGGCCTGTCAGGTTATACATTTATACAATGGAATAACACACATTATACACACACACATTATACACTAAACACACATTATACACACACACATTATACACTAAACACACATTATACACACACACATTATACACTAAACACACATTATACACTAAACACACATTATACACACACACATTATACACACACACACATTATACACTAAACACACATTATACACACACACATTACACACACACACATTATACACACACACATTATACACACACACATTATACACACACACATTATACACACACACATTATACACACACACATTATACACACACACACACACATTATACACTAAACACACATTATACACACACACATTATACACTAAACACACATTATACACACACACATTATACACACACACATTATACAACAGAAGGCCTGTCAGGTTATACATGGATACAATGGAATAACACACACACATTATACACACACAAACATTATACACACACACATTATACACACACACATTATACACACACACAATACACACACACATTATACACACACACAATACACACACACACATTATACACTAAACACACATTATACACACACACAATACACACACACACATTATACACACACACACAATACACACACACACATTATACACTAAACACACATTATACACACACACATTATACAACAGAAGGCCTGTCAGGTTATACATGGATACAATGGAATAACACACCATAACATTATACACACACATTATATATACACACACATTATATATACACACACATTGTACATACACATTATACACTAAACACACACACACTATACACACACACTATACACACACACACACACACACACACACACACACACACACACACACACACACACACACACACTATACCCACACATTATACACACACACATTATACACACACCCCATAGGTTAGTTGTACTGGCTGTAACAGAGCCAGGGGTTAGAGGTCAAAGGTCATTAGTATCAGCTCTCACATGGAAGACCACCTATAGGTCACGTGGGGTTTAGGGAGATGACCTCTACAGTCACACAGGATCACAGTTCATAGTTCAGGGGTTAGATATCAAGGGATGGGAATCCGTCTGTCAGTTAGAGATCTCCCAGCCTTCCCTCGGTCTCTGACACACACAGGAAGTAGTGGGGTGAAAGATAGCCAATCAGAACACAAGGCCACTGGCGGTTGTCCAATCAGCATCCCAGACCGCTGATAGATCCGATGCGGTCCACCTTCATGCCGAAGCATCCCCTGGCGGTGGCGCTCCTCCTGCTCCCCCCACGGAACATCCTCTGTCGGCGCAGAAAGTCTAGGAACAACCTGGGGACCACAGGACCCGCCCCCATGCCACGACCAGCCAATCCCTGGGAGGGAGAATGGGAGGGGCCAGATGTGGAACCTTCAGAGGTGATGTCTGGTTGGTTGAGGATCAGAGAGCGGAGCTGAGCGCTGAAGAGATTATCTAGTACCTGGAGGGAGGGAAGGGAGAGAGGAGGGTGGGAGGAGGGGAGGAGAAGAGGGAGAGAGAAGGGGCATCAGTGCATTTGTCACGATAATAATTCATATAAAGTAGTAATTTGTTAAATTACAGGTACTGTACGTGTAAAAGGTAAACCATTTTGTAAATCCTATAAACGACTGAGATAATGGAAATCCAATGAGCGAGGCTGATGTTATCATGTCCACCCGGCACAGCCAGAAGAGGACTGGCCACCCCTCATAGCCTGGTTCCTCTCTAGGTTTTTTCCTAGGTTCTGGCCTTTCTAGGGAGTTTTTCCTAGCCACTGTGCTTCTACACCTGCATTACTTGCTGTTTGGGGTTTTAGGCTGGGTTTCTGTACAGAACTTTGAGACATCAGCTGATGTAAGAATGGCTTTAGAAATACATTTGATTGGAAGATCTGGCTCAAGCCTCATTTCGCAGAGAGCGCGTTTTTAGAGACCTGGGACATTTTTAGCAGAAAGTGGTTAAAGACTGAAGACTGAAGACCGGCTCATCAGATACAGTGTAATTTCCGTTATAGGACTTTAGAAAGGCAAACACATGCCATTCTGGTGAACATCCTCTGGTTTTTGGCAACGGCCACTTCAGCGTCTCACATCCCTCGATGAGTTGATGTTTTGGATGCAATCATCATCTAAATGAACAGTAACATATCATTTCCATCATCATCTAAATGAACAGTAACATATCATTTCCATCATCAGCTAAATGAACAGTAACATATCATTTCCATCATCAGCTAAATGAACAGTAACATATCATTTCCATCATCAGCTAAATGAACAGTGACATATCATTTCCATCATCAGCTAAATGAACAGTAACATATCATTTCCATCAGCTAAATGAACAGTAACATATCGTTTCCATCAGCTAAATGAACAGTAACATATCATTTCCATCAGCTAAATGAACAGTAACATATCATTTCCATCATCAGCTAAATGAACAGTGACATATCATTTCCATCATCAGCTAAATGAACAGTACCATATCGTTTCCATCATCAGCTAAATGAACAGTGACATATCGTTTCCATCATCAGCTAAATGAACAGTAACATATCGTTTCCATCAGCTAAATGAACAGTAACATATCGTTTCCATCATCAGCTAAATGAACAGTAACATATCATTTCCATCAGCTAAATGAACAGTAACATATCGTTTCCATCATCAGCTAAATTAACAGTGACATATCGTTTCCATCAGCTAAATGAACAGTGACATATCGTTTCCATCAGCTAAATGAACAGTAACATATCATTTCCATCATCAGCTAAATGAACAGTAACATATCGTTTCCATCGTCAGCTAAATGAACAGTAACATATCGTTTCCATCATCAGCTAAATGAACAGTAACATATCATTTCCATCAGCTAAATGAACAGTAACATATCGTTTCCATCATCAGCTAAATTAACAGTGACATATCGTTTCCATCAGCTAAATGAACAGTGACATATCGTTTCCATCAGCTAAATGAACAGTGACATATCGTTTCCATCAGCTAAATGAACAGTGACATATCGTTTCCATCAGCTAAATGAACAGTAACATATCATTTCCATCATCAGCTAAATTAACAGTGACATATCGTTTCCATCAGCTAAATGAACAGTGACATATCGTTTCCATCAGCTAAATGAACAGTAACATATCATTTCCATCATCAGCTAAATGAACAGTAACATATCGTTTCCATCATCATCTAAATGAACAGTAACATATCGTTTCCATCATCAGCTAAATGAACAGTAACATATCGTTTCCATCATCAGCTAAATGAACAGTAACATATCGTTTCCATCATCATCTAAATGAACAGTAACATATCGTTTCCATCATCAGCTAAATGAACAGTAACATATCGTTTCCATCATCATCTAAATGAACAGTAACATATCGTTTCCATCATCAGCTAAATGAACAGTAACATATCGTTTCCATCATCAGCTAAATGAACAGTAACATATCGTTTCCATCATCAGCTAAATGAACAGTAACATATCGTTTCCATCATCAGCTAAATGAACAGTAACATATCGTTTCCATCATCAGCTAAATGAACAGTAACATATCGTTTCCATCATCAGCTAAATGAACAGTAACATATCGTTTCCATCATCAGCTAAATGAACAGTAACATATCGTTTCCATCATCAGCTAAATGAACAGTAACATATCGTTTCCATCAGCTAAATGAACAGTAACATATCGTTTCCATCATCAGCTAAATGAACAGTGACATATCGTTTCCATCAGCTAAATGAACAGTAACATATCGTTTCCATCATCAGCTAAATGAACAGTAACATATCGTTTCCATCATCATCTAAATGAACAGTGACATATCGTTTCCATCAGCTAAATGAACAGTACCATATCGTTTCCATCATCATCTAAATGAACAGTGACATATCGTTTCCATCAGCTAAATGAACAGTAACATATCGTTTCCATCATCAGCTAAATGAACAGTGACATATCGTTTCCATCAGCTAAATGAACAGTGACATATCGTTTCCATCAGCTAAATGAACAGTAACATATCGTTTCCATCATCAGCTAAATGAACAGTAACATATCATTTCCATCATCAGCTAAATGAACAGTAACATATCATTTCCATACACCGTTACACCTACAGGAAGGAGCTGTTGAGGATGGATGGATGACTGGTGAGGATGGATGACTGGTGAGGATGGATGAATGACTGGTGAGGATGGATGACTGGTGGGAATGGATGGATGGATGACTGGTGGGAATGGATCGATGACTGTTGAGGATGGATGACTGGTGGGATGGATGGATGGATGGATGGATGACTGGTGAGGATGGATGACTGGTGAGGATGGATGGATGACTGGTGAGGATGGATGGATGACTGGTGAGGATGGATGACTGGTGGGAATAGATGGATAGATGAATGGATGGATGACTGGTGAGGATGGATGGATGGATGACTGGTGAGGATGGATGGATGACTGGTGAGGATGGATGGATGGATGACTGGTGAGGATGGATGGATGACTGGTGAGGATGGATGGTTGACTGGTGAGGATGGATGGATGACTGGTGAGGATGGATGGATGACTGGTGAGGATAGATGGATGACTGGTGAGGATGGATGGATGACTGGTGAGGATGGATGGATGACTGGTGAGGATGGATGGATGACTGGTGAGGATGGATGGATGACTGGTGAGGATAGATGGATGACTGGTGAGGATAGATGGATGACTGGTGAGGATGGCTGTTGAGGATGGATGACTGGTGGGATGGATGGATGGATGACTGGTGAGGATGGATGGATGACTGGTGAGGATGGATGACTGGTGGGAATATATGGATAGATGAATGGATGGATGACTGGTGAGGATGGATGGATGGATGACTGGTGAGGATGGATGGATGGATGACTGGTGAGGATGGATGGATGACTGGTGAGGATGTATGGATGACTGGTGAGGATGGATGGATGGATGACTGGTGAGGATAGATGGACGACTGGTGAGGATGGATGGTTGACTGGTGAGGATGGATGGATGACTGGTGAGGATGGATGGATGACTGGTGAGGATAGATGGATGACTGGTGAGGATGGATGGATGACTGGTGAGGATGGATGGATGACTGGTGAGGATGGATGGATGACTGGTGAGGATGGATGGATGACTGGTGAGGATAGATGGATGACTGGTGAGGATGGATGGATGGATGACTGTTGAGGATAGATGGATGACTGGTGAGGATGGATGGATGGATGACTGTTGAGGATAGATGGATGACTGGTGAGTGTTGCCTACTCATTTGAAGTATATTTGCCATTGCTAAAGCAACTTGAATTGTCGTAATGGTCCTGTCTTTGAATTGTCGTAATGGTCCTCCTGTCTTTGAATTGTCCTAATGGTCCTCCTGTCTTTGAATTGTCCTAATGGTCCTCCTGTCTTTGAATTGTCCTAATGGTCCTCCTGTCTTTGAATTGTCGTAATGGTCCTCCTGTCTTTGAATTGTCCTAATGGTCCTCCTGTCTTTGAATTGTCCTAATGGTCCTCCTGTCTTTGAATTGTCCTAATGGTCCTCCTGTCTTTGAATTGTCCTAATGGTCCTCCTGTCTTTGTAGCTCCAGTATTTTATTATTTTTACTGGACAAGCCACAACTGAGCCAACCAAATAAAACCTTTTGGTTGTACTCAACCTTCTACACAAGCCCCCTATTTCAGTTTTGGAAAAGTTGTTTTTGGGAGCTTTTTTTTGGCAATGCCATATTTCATGGCACACAGTTGTTTACCACAGGATTTAAAGGGATTTTTACCATAATTAGGGGCGTTTCACAATGCAAATAGCCAAGGTTGTGCACTAGGACTGAAGCTGAGAACAATTGGTATTCATCAATGGTTATGTCCTACTGATGTGTGTATAATGCTCGTAGGATTATTTGATAAATCACACTTTTTCTATACGTACGAACATTCTAAATTCCATTCATAACTAGTATTTTAGAATAGTTTCTATGAACACTGAACAAAAATATAAACTCAACATGGAAAGTGTTGGTGTGATTTTTCACGAGCTGAAATAAGATATCGTAGAAATGTTCGATAAGCACAAAAATCTGATTTCTCTCACATTTATTTCACAATGTGTTTCAATCCCTGTTAGTGAACGTTTCTCCTTTGACAGGATAATTCATCCACCTGACAGGTGTGGCATATCAAGAATCTGATTACACAGCATGATCATTACACAGGTGCACCTTGTGCTGGGGACAATAAACGGCCACTCTAAAATGTTAAAATGCCACAGATGTCTCAAGTTTTGAGGGAGCGTGTAATTGGCATGCTGACTGCAGGAATGTCCACCAGAGCTGTTGCCAAAGAATGTAATGTTCATTTCTCTACCATAAGCCACCTCCAACGTTGTTTTTGAGATTTTGGCATTTTGGACTCACAACTGCAGACCATGTGTATGGCGATGTGTGGGCGAGCGTTTTGTTGATGTCAACGTTGTGAACAGAGTGCCCCATGGTGGAGGTGGGGTTATGGTATAGACAGGCATAAACTACGGACAACGAACACAATTGCATTTTATTGATGGCAATGTGAATGCACAGAGATACCGTAATGAGATCCTGAGGCCCATTATCATGCCATTCATCCGCCGCCATCACCTCATGTTTCAGCATGATAATGCACGATCCCATGTCACAAGGATCTGCACACAATTCCTGGAAGCTGAAAATGTCCCAGTTCTTCCATGGCCTGCATACTCACCAGACATGTCACCCATTGAGCATGTTTGGGATGCTCTGGATTGACGCGTATGACAGCATGTTCCAGTTCAATATCCAGCAACTTCACACAGCCATTGAAGAGGAGTGGGGCAACATTCAACAGGCCACAATCAACAGCCTGATCAACTCTATGTGAAGATGTCGCGCTCCATGAGGCAAATGGTGGTCACACCAGATACTGACTGGTTTTCTGATCCACACCCCTACCTTTTTTAGGTATCTGTGACCAACAGATGCATATCTGGTTCCCAGTCATGTGAAATCCATAGATTTAAAGAGAATGTATTACAATTGACTAATTTCCTGGTACTCTAACTCAGTAAAATCTTAAAAATTGTTTGGATGTTGCATTTATATTTTTGTTCAGTATAATATTGATAAATGAACAGTGGTGTAAAGTACGTAAGTAAAATACTTTAAAGTACTACTTAAGTACTACTTTTTGGGGTATCTTTACTTTACTATTTATATTTTTGACAACTTTTACTTTTACTTCGCTACATTCCTAAAGAAAATAATGTACTTTTTACTCCAAACATCCAAAAGTCCTGGTTACCTTTCGAATGCTTAACAGGAAAGGAAAATGCTCTAAGTCACTCACTTATCAAGAAAACATCCCTGGTCATCCCTACTGTCTCTGATCTGGAGGACTCACTAAACAGAGAACATCCCTGGTCATCCCTACTGCCTCTGATCTGGAGGACTCACTAAACAGAGAACATCCCTGGTCATCCCTACTGCCTCTGATCTGGAGGACTCACTAAACAGAGAACATCCCTGGTCATCCCTACTGCCTCTGATCTGGAGGACTCACTAAACAGAGAACATCCCTGGTCATCTCTACTGCCTCTGATCTGGAGGACTCACTAAACACATGCTTCGTTTGTAAATGATATCTGAGAGTTGGAGCATGCCCCTGGCTTTCTGTAAATAATAAAACAAGACAATCGTCTACTTTGCTTAATATAAGGAATTTTAAATGATTTATACTTTGACTGTTGATACTTGAGTATATTTAAAACCAAATACTTTTAGACTTTTACTCAAGTAGTATTTTACTGGGTGACTTTCACTTTTACTTGAGTCATTTTCTATTGCGGTATCTTTACTTTTACTCAAGTATGACAATTGGGTCCTTTTCCCACCACTGTAAAAATAAGTCTCTCTCTCGCTGACCCACTGTTTCCCTGGCATCTCATCTGGTTCTCAAACACCTCCACTGTAAAGGACATGTATCACCCAGCGTCCTCTCTCTCCCTGACCCACTGTTCCCCTGGCATCTCATCTGGTTCTCAAACACCTCCACTGTAGAGGACATGTATCACCCAGCGTCCTGTCTCTCCCTCAGCTCTACTAAGGTCCTGTTGTCTGGCCTTGAACCAACATGAGACAGTATAACTTTACACAACACTGGTACATACTCCCTGGGTCCGTATTCACAAAGCGTCTCAGAGTAGGATCAGATCCCCTCTTTGTGAAGACGGGCCCTCGGGTGTTGATAAAGGCACCTCACTTACCTGTGTGTCGTGTTTCCGAGGTGATGGTCGGGGCGAGGGTTGGGACGAGAGTCGAGACCCCACACTCAGTGACAGAGAGAGGAGGATGAGGAGGAGAAGAAGGGTAAGGGTGGAAGAAGAAGATGAAGCAACCATCTTTGTTTGAGAAGAAAAACAAAAAAACAAAAAAAAGGTCAAAATAATAAATGATATTGTTCTTCAGGAGTGTAAATAATAATAATAATGATAGTACGGAATCTGTAGGAAAAACAATTCCTTGTCTCTTCGAGTTGTAATCCAACCAGTTATTGTTTCCTAAAAGTTGTTTTAAAGTTGTCTTTAGGTTCCTTTAATGTTTTTTAAAAGTTGTCTTTAGGTTCCTTTAATGTTTTTTAAAAGTTGTCTTTAGGTTCCTTAAAAGTTGTTTTAAAGTTGTCTTTAGGTTCTTTAATGTTGTTTGTAGTTGTTTTCTTGGTTTGTCTAAGCTCTGTTCTTTATCCTGTAGAGTCAGGATGTGTCTGGCTGTGAACCGAGCAGGGGTTACGTTATAAACAAGAACGCTGTGATGTCACACATTCTGCTACGTTACCCCTGGAGACGGGGAACCCCTAAATGACACTACACACCCCTTCACCACCGTTACCTAGGCTACATCCTTCTCTTTACATTATGGACTGCTAACAGGTCACCACCGTTACCTAGGCTACATCCTTCTCTTTACATGATGGACTGTTAACAGGTCACCACCGTTACCTAGGCTACATCCTTCTCTTTACATGATGGACTGTTAACAGGTCACCACCGTTACCTAGGCTACATCCTTCTCTTTACATGATGGACTGTTAACAGGTCACCACCGTTACCTAGGCTACATCCTTCTCTTTACATTATGGACTGCTAACAGGTCACCACTGTTACCTAGGCTACATCCTTCTCTTTACATGATGGACTGTTAACAGGTCACCACCGTTACCTAGGCTACATCCTTCTCTTTACATTATGGACTGCTAACAGGTCACCACCGTTACCTAGGCTACATCCTTCTCTTTACATTATGGACTGTTAACAGGTCACCACCGTTACCTAGGCTACATCCTTCTCTTTACATGATGGACTGTTAACAGGTCACCACTGTTACCTAGGCTACATCCTTCTCTTTACATTATGGACTGTTAACAGGTCACCACCAATACCTAGGCTACATCCTTCTCTTTACATTATGGACTGTTAACAGGTCACCACTGTTACCTAGGCTACATCCTTCTCTTTACATTATGGACTGTTAACAGGTCACCACCGTTACCTAGGCTACATCCTTCTCTTTACATTATGGACTGCTAACAGGTCACCACCGTTACCTAGGCTACATCCTTCTCTTTACATGATGGACTGTTAACAGGTCACCACCGTTACCTAGGCTACATCCTTCTCTTTACATTATGGACTGCTAACAGGTCACCACCGTTACCTAGGCTACATCCTTCTCTTTACATGATGGACTGCTAACAGGTCACCACCGTTACCTAGGCTACATCCTTCTCTTTACATTATGGACTGTTAACAGGTCACCACCGTTACCTAGGCTACATCCTTCTCTTTACACGATGGACTGTTAACAGGTCACCACCGTTACCTAGGCTACATCCTTCTCTTTACATGATGGACTGTTAACAGGTCACCACCGTTACCTAGGCTACATCCTTCTCTTTACATTATGGACTGTTAACAGGTCACCACCGTTACCTAGGCTACATCCTTCTCTTTACATGATGGACTGTTAACAGGTCACCACCGTTACCTAGGCTACATCCTTCTCTTCACATTATGGACTGTTAACAGGTCACCACCGTTACCTAGGCTACATCCTTCTCTTTACATGATGGACTGTTAACAGGTCACCACCGTTACCTAGGCTACATCCTTCTCTTTACATGATGGACTGTTAACAGGTCACCACCGTTACCTAGGCTACATCCTTCTCTTTACATGATGGACTGTTAACAGGTCACCACCGTTACCTAGGCTACATCCTTCTCTTTACATGATGGACTGTTAACAGGTCACCACCGTTACCTAGGCTACATCCTTCTCTTTACATGATGGACTGTTAACAGGTCACCACCGTTACCTAGGCTACATCCTTCTCTTTACATTATGGACTGCTAACAGGTCACCACCGTTACCTAGGCTACATCCTTCTCTTTACATGATGGACTGTTAACAGGTCACCACCGTTACCTAGGCTACATCCTTCTCTTTACATGATGGACTGTTAACAGGTCACCACCGTTACCTAGGCTACATCCTTCTCTTTACATGATGGACTGTTAACAGGTCACCACCGTTACCTAGGCTACATCCTTCTCTTTACATGATGGACTGTTAACAGGTCACCACCGTTACCTAGGCTACATCCTTCTCTTTACATGATGGACTGTTAACAGGTCACCACCGTTACCTAGGCTACATCCTTCTCTTTACATTATGGACTGCTAACAGGTCACCACCGTTACCTAGGCTACATCCTTCTCTTTACATGATGGACTGCTAACAGGTCACCACCGTTACCTAGGCTACATCCTTCTCTTTACATTATGGACTGTTAACAGGTCACCACCGTTACCTAGGCTACATCCTTCTCTTTACATTATGGACTGTTAACATGTCACCACCGTTACCTAGGCTACATCCTTCTCTTTACATGATGGACTGTTAACAGGTCACCACCGTTACCTAGGCTACATCCTTCTCTTTACATGATGGACTGTTAACAGGTCACCACCGTTACCTAGGCTACATCCTTCTCTTTACATGATGGACTGTTAACAGGTCACCACCGTTACCTAGGCTACACCCTTCTCTTTACACGATGGACTGTTAACAGGTCACCACCGTTACCTAGGCTACATCCTTCTCTTTACATTATGGACTGTTAACAGGTCACCACCGTTACCTAGGCTACATCCTTCTCTTTACATTATGGACTGTTAACAGGTCACCACCGTTACCTAGGCTACATCCTTCTCTTTACATTATGGACTGTTAACAGGTCACCACCGTTACCTAGGCTACATCCTTCTCTTTACATTGTGGACTGTTAACAGGTCACCACCGTTACCTAGGCTACATCCTTCTCTTTACATTATGGACTGTTAACAGGTCACCACCGTTACCTAGGCTACATCCTTCTCTTTACATTATGGACTGTTAACAGGTCACCACCGTTACCTAGGCTACATCCTTCTCTTTACATGATGGACTGTTAACAGGTCACCACCGTTACCTAGGCTACATCCTTCTCTTTACATGATGGACTGTTAACAGGTCACCACCGTTACCTAGGCTACATCCTTCTCTTTACATTATGGACTGCTAACAGGTCACCACCGTTACCTAGGCTACATCCTTCTCTTTACATGATGGACTGTTAACAGGTCACCACCGTTACCTAGGCTACATCCTTCTCTTTACATTATGGACTGTTAACAGGTCACCACCGTTACCTAGGCTACATCCTTCTCTTTACATTATGGACTGCTAACAGGTCACCACCGTTACCTAGGCTACATCCTTCTCTTTACATGATGGACTGTTAACAGGTCACCACCGCTACCTAGGCTACATCCTTCTCTTTACATGATGGACTGTTAACAGGTCACCACCGTTACCTAGGCTACATCCTTCTCTTTACATTATGGACTGCTAACAGGTCACCACCGTTACCTAGGCTACATCCTTCTCTTTACATGATGGACTGTTAACAGGTCACCACCGTTACCTAGGCTACATCCTTCTCTTTACATTATGGACTGTTAACAGGTCACCACCGTTACCTAGGCTACATCCTTCTCTTTACATGATGGACTGTTAACAGGTCACCACCGTTACCTAGGCTACATCCTTCTCTTTACATGATGGACTGTTAACAGGTCACCACCGTTACCTAGGCTACATCCTTCTCTTCACATTATGGACTGTTAACAGGTCACCACCGTTACCTAGGCTACATCCTTCTCTTTACATGATGGACTGTTAACAGGTCACCACCGTTACCTAGGCTACATCCTTCTCTTTACATGATGGACTGTTAACAGGTCACCACCGTTACCTAGGCTACATCCTTCTCTTTACATGGACTGTTAACAGGTCACCACCGTTACCTAGGCTACATCCTTCTCTTTACATGATGGACTGTTAACAGGTCACCACCGTTACCTAGGCTACATCCTTCTCTTTACATGATGGACTGTTAACAGGTCACCACCGTTACCTAGGCTACATCCTTCTTTTTACATTATGGACTGCTAACAGGTCACCACCGTTACCTAGGCTACATCCTTCTCTTTACATGATGGACTGTTAACAGGTCACCACCGTTACCTAGGCTACATCCTTCTCTTTACATGATGGACTGTTAACAGGTCACCACCGTTACCTAGGCTACATCCTTCTCTTTACATGATGGACTGTTAACAGGTCACCACCGTTACCTAGGCTACATCCTTCTCTTTACATGATGGACTGTTAACAGGTCACCACCGTTACCTAGGCTACATCCTTCTCTTTACATTATGGACTGTTAACAGGTCACCACCGTTACCTAGGCTACATCCTTCTCTTTACATTATGGACTGCTAACAGGTCACCACCGTTACCTAGGCTACATCCTTCTCTTTACATGATGGACTGCTAACAGGTCACCACCGTTACCTAGGCTACATCCTTCTCTTTACATTATGGACTGTTAACAGGTCACCACCGTTACCTAGGCTACATCCTTCTCTTTACATTATGGACTGTTAACATGTCACCACCGTTACCTAGGCTACATCCTTCTCTTTACATGATGGACTGTTAACAGGTCACCACCGTTACCTAGGCTACATCCTTCTCTTTACATGATGGACTGTTAACAGGTCACCACCGTTACCTAGGCTACATCCTTCTCTTTACATGATGGACTGTTAACAGGTCACCACCGTTACCTAGGCTACACCCTTCTCTTTACACGATGGACTGTTAACAGGTCACCACCGTTACCTAGGCTACATCCTTCTCTTTACATTATGGACTGTTAACAGGTCACCACCGTTACCTAGGCTACATCCTTCTCTTTACATTATGGACTGTTAACAGGTCACCACCGTTACCTAGGCTACATCCTTCTCTTTACATTATGGACTGTTAACAGGTCACCACCGTTACCTAGGCTACATCCTTCTCTTTACATTGTGGACTGTTAACAGGTCACCACCGTTACCTAGGCTACATCCTTCTCTTTACATTATGGACTGTTAACAGGTCACCACCGTTACCTAGGCTACATCCTTCTCTTTACATTATGGACTGTTAACAGGTCACCACCGTTACCTAGGCTACATCCTTCTCTTTACATGATGGACTGTTAACAGGTCACCACCGTTACCTAGGCTACATCCTTCTCTTTACATGATGGACTGTTAACAGGTCACCACCGTTACCTAGGCTACATCCTTCTCTTTACATTATGGACTGCTAACAGGTCACCACCGTTACCTAGGCTACATCCTTCTCTTTACATGATGGACTGTTAACAGGTCACCACCGTTACCTAGGCTACATCCTTCTCTTTACATTATGGACTGTTAACAGGTCACCACCGTTACCTAGGCTACATCCTTCTCTTTACATTATGGACTGCTAACAGGTCACCACCGTTACCTAGGCTACATCCTTCTCTTTACATGATGGACTGTTAACAGGTCACCACCGCTACCTAGGCTACATCCTTCTCTTTACATGATGGACTGTTAACAGGTCACCACCGTTACCTAGGCTACATCCTTCTCTTTACATTATGGACTGCTAACAGGTCACCACCGTTACCTAGGCTACATCCTTCTCTTTACATGATGGACTGTTAACAGGTCACCACCGTTACCTAGGCTACATCCTTCTCTTTACATTATGGACTGCTAACAGGTCACCACCGTTACCTAGGCTACATCCTTCTCTTTACATTATGGACTGTTAACAGGTCACCACCGTTACCTAGGCTACATCCTTCTCTTTACATGATGGACTGTTAACAGGTCACCACCGTTACCTAGGCTACATCCTTCTCTTTACATGATGGACTGTTAACAGGTCACCACCGTTACCTAGGCTACATCCTTCTCTTTACATGATGGACTGTTAACAGGTCACCACCGTTACCTAGGCTACATCCTTCTCTTTACATTATGGACTGTTAACAGGTCACCACCGTTACCTAGGCTACATCCTTCTCTTTACATTATGGACTGTTAACAGGTCACCACCGTTACCTAGGCTACATCCTTCTCTTTACATTGTGGACTGTTAACAGGTCACCACCGTTACCTAGGCTACATCCTTCTCTTTACATGATGGACTGTTAACAGGTCACCACCGTTACCTAGGCTACATCCTTCTCTTTACATTATGGACTGCTAACAGGTCACCACCGTTACCTAGGCTACATCCTTCTCTTTACATGATGGACTGTTAACAGGTCACCACCGTTACCTAGGCTACATCCTTCTCTTTACATTATGGACTGTTAACAGGTCACCACCGTTACCTAGGCTACATCCTTCTCTTTACACGATGGACTGTTAACAGGTCACCACCGTTACCTAGGCTACATCCTTCTCTTTACATTATGGACTGTTAACAGGTCACCACCGTTACCTAGGCTACATCCTTCTCTTTACATTGTGGACTGTTAACAGGTCACCACCGTTACCTAGGCTACATCCTTCTCTTTACATGATGGACTGTTAACAGGTCACCACCGTTACCTAGGCTACATCCTTCTCTTTACATTATGGACTGTTAACAGGTCACCACCGTTACCTAGGCTACATCCTTCTCTTTACATTATGGACTGTTAACAGGTCACCACCGTTACCTAGGCTACATCCTTCTCTTTACATGATGGACTGTTAACAGGTCACCACCGTTACCTAGGCTACATCCTTCTCTTTACATTATGGACTGCTAACAGGTCACCACCGTTACCTAGGCTACATCCTTCTCTTTACATTATGGACTGTTAACAGGTCACCACCTCACCACCGTTACCTAGGCTACATCCTTCTCTTTACATGATGGACTGTTAACAGGTCACCACTGTTACCTAGGCTACATCCTTCTCTTTACATTATGGACTGCTAACAGGTCACCACCGTTACCTAGGCTACATCCTTCTCTTTACATTATGGACTGCTAACAGGTCACCACCGTTACCTAGGCTACATCCTTCTCTTTACACGATGGACTGTTAACAGGTCACCACCGTTACCTAGGCTACATCCTTCTCTTTACATTGTGGACTGTTAACAGGTCACCACCGTTACCTAGGCTACATCCTTCTCTTTACATTATGGACTGCTAACAGGTCACCACCGTTACCTAGGCTACATCCTTCTCTTTACATTATGGACTGTTAACAGGTCACCACCGTTACCTAGGCTACATCCTTCTCTTTACATTATGGACTGCTAACAGGTCACCACCGTTACCTAGGCTACATCCTTCTCTTTACATTATGGACTGTTAACAGGTCACCACCGTTACCTAGGCTACATCCTTCTCTTTACATTGTGGACTGTTAACAGGTCACCACCGTTACCTAGGCTACATCCTTCTCTTTACATTATGGACTGTTAACAGGTCACCACCGTTACCTAGGCTACATCCTTCTCTTTACATTGTGGACTGTTAACAGGTCACCACCGTTACCTAGGCTACATCCTTCTCTTTACATTATGGACTGTTAACAGGTCACCACCGTTACCTAGGCTACATCCTTCTCTTTACATTATGGACTGTTAACAGGTCACCACCGTTACCTAGGCTACATCCTTCTCTTTACATTATGGACTGTTAACAGGTCACCACCGTTACCTAGGCTACATCCTTCTCTTTACATTATGGACTGTTAACAGGTCACCACCGTTACCTAGGCTACATCCTTCTCTTTACATTGTGGACTGTTAACAGGTCACCACCGTTACCTAGGCTACATCCTTCTCTTTACATTGTGGACTGTTAACAGGTCACCACCGTTACCTAGGCTACATCCTTCTCTTTACATTATGGACTGCTAACAGGTCACCACCGTTACCTAGGCTACATCCTTCTCTTTACATGATGGACTGTTAACAGGTCACCACCGTTACCTAGGCTACATCCTTCTCTTTACATGATGGACTGTTAACAGGTCACCACCGTTACCTAGGCTACATCCTTCTCTTTACATTATGGACTGTTAACAGGTCACCACCGTTACCTAGGCTACATCCTTCTCTTTACATGATGGACTGTTAACAGGTCACCACCGTTACCTAGGCTACATCCTTCTCTTTACATGATGGACTGTTAACAGGTCACCACCGTTACCTAGGCTACATCCTTCTCTTTACATTATGGACTGTTAACAGGTCACCACCGTTACCTAGGCTACATCCTTCTCTTTACATTATGGACTGTTAACAGGTCACCACCGTTACCTAGGCTACATCCTTCTCTTTACACGATGGACTGTTAACAGGTCACCACCGTTACCTAGGCTACATCCTTCTCTTTACATGATGGACTGTTAACAGGTCACCACCGTTACCTAGGCTACATCCTTCTCTTTACATTATGGACTGTTAACAGGTCACCACCGTTACCTAGGCTACATCCTTCTCTTTACATTGTGGACTGTTAACAGGTCACCACCGTTACCTAGGCTACATCCTTCTCTTTACATGATGGACTGTTAACAGGTCACCACCGTTACCTAGGCTACATCCTTCTCTTTACATTATGGACTGTTAACAGGTCACCACCGTTACCTAGGCTACATCCTTCTCTTTACATGATGGACTGTTAACAGGTCACCACCGTTACCTAGGCTACATCCTTCTCTTTACATGATGGACTGCTAACAGGTCACCACCGTTACCTAGGCTACATCCTTCTCTTTACATTATGGACTGTTAACAGGTCACCACCGTTACCTAGGCTACATCCTTCTCTTTACATGATGGACTGTTAACAGGTCACCACCGTTACCTAGGCTACATCCTTCTCTTTACATGATGGACTGTTAACAGGTCACCACTGTTACCTAGGCTACATCCTTCTCTTTACATTATGGACTGCTAACAGGTCACCACCGTTACCTAGGCTACATCCTTCTCTTTACATTATGGACTGCTAACAGGTCACCACCGTTACCTAGGCTACATCCTTCTCTTTACACGATGGACTGTTAACAGGTCACCACCGTTACCTAGGCTACATCCTTCTCTTTACATTGTGGACTGTTAACAGGTCACCACCGTTACCTAGGCTACATCCTTCTCTTTACATTATGGACTGCTAACAGGTCACCACCGTTACCTAGGCTACATCCTTCTCTTTACATTATGGACTGTTAACAGGTCACCACCGTTACCTAGGCTACATCCTTCTCTTTACATTATGGACTGCTAACAGGTCACCACCGTTACCTAGGCTACATCCTTCTCTTTACATTATGGACTGTTAACAGGTCACCACCGTTACCTAGGCTACATCCTTCTCTTTACATTGTGGACTGTTAACAGGTCACCACCGTTACCTAGGCTACATCCTTCTCTTTACATTATGGACTGTTAACAGGTCACCACCGTTACCTAGGCTACATCCTTCTCTTTACATTGTGGACTGTTAACAGGTCACCACCGTTACCTAGGCTACATCCTTCTCTTTACATTATGGACTGTTAACAGGTCACCACCGTTACCTAGGCTACATCCTTCTCTTTACATTATGGACTGTTAACAGGTCACCACCGTTACCTAGGCTACATCCTTCTCTTTACATTATGGACTGTTAACAGGTCACCACCGTTACCTAGGCTACATCCTTCTCTTTACATTATGGACTGTTAACAGGTCACCACCGTTACCTAGGCTACATCCTTCTCTTTACATTATGGACTGTTAACATGTCACCACCGTTACCTAGGCTACATCCTTCTCTTTACATTGTGGACTGTTAACAGGTCACCACCGTTACCTAGGCTACATCCTTCTCTTTACATTATGGACTGCTAACAGGTCACCACCGTTACCTAGGCTACATCCTTCTCTTTACATGATGGACTGTTAACAGGTCACCACCGTTACCTAGGCTACATCCTTCTCTTTACATGATGGACTGTTAACAGGTCACCACCGTTACCTAGGCTACATCCTTCTCTTTACATTATGGACTGTTAACAGGTCACCACCGTTACCTAGGCTACATCCTTCTCTTTACATTATGGACTGTTAACAGGTCACCACCGTTACCTAGGCTACATCCTTCTCTTTACATTATGGACTGTTAACAGGTCACCACCGTTACCTAGGCTACATCCTTCTCTTTACATTATGGACTGTTAACAGGTCACCACCGTTACCTAGGCTACATCCTTCTCTTTACATTATGGACTGTTAACAGGTCACCACCGTTACCTAGGCTACATCCTTCTCTTTACATTATGGACTGTTAACAGGTCACCACCGTTACCTAGGCTACATCCTTCTCTTTACATTGATGGACTGTTAACAGGTCACCACCGTTACCTAGGCTACATCCTTCTCTTTACATGATGGACTGTTAACAGGTCACCACCGTTACCTAGGCTACATCCTTCTCTTTACATGATGGACTGTTAACAGGTCACCACCGTTACCTAGGCTACATCCTTCTCTTTACATGATGGACTGTTAACAGGTCACCACCGTTACCTAGGCTACATCCTTCTCTTTACATTATGGACTGCTAACAGGTCACCACCGTTACCTAGGCTACATCCTTCTCTTTACATGATGGACTGTTAACAGGTCACCACCGTTACCTAGGCTACATCCTTCTCTTTACATGATGGACTGTTAACAGGTCACCACCGTTACCTAGGCTACATCCTTCTC
>NW_024058728.1:0-48611 GCF_016432855.1 Salvelinus namaycush
CCGATCAGAAACGATATCCTTGGGCACCCCGTAGTGCCGGAAGACATGGGTAAATAGTGCCTCCGCAGTCTGCAGGGCCGTAGGGAGACCGGGCAACGGGATAAGACGGCAGGACTTAGAGAACCGATCCACAACGACCAGGATCGTAGTGTTCCCCTGAGACACGGGAAGATCAGTAAGAAAATCCACCGATAGATGGGACCACGGCCGTTGTGGAACGGGGAGGGGTTGTAATTTCCCTCGTGGCAAATGTCTAGGAGCCTTACTCTGGGCGCACACCGAACAGGAGGAGACATAGAATCGCACATCTCTCACCAAGGTAGGCCACCAGTACTTCCCTCTAAGACTTCGCACTGTCCTTGAAATACCCGGGTGACCTGACGAGGGTAGACTATGATCCCATCGAATCAATTGATCACGAACAGCGAGCGGCACATACCTACGACCCTCCGGGCACTGTGGAGGCGCAGGTTCCGCCCTTAGTGCCCGCTCGATGTCCGTGTCCACCTCCCATACTACCGGTGCTACCAGCTTAGCCGCCGGAATGATGGGAGTAGGATCGATGGACCGGTCATCAGTGTCGTATAGTCGGGACAGCGCGTCGGCCTTAGTATTGAGGGAACCTGGTCGATACGAAATCGTAAAACGAAATCGGGTAAAGTACATGGCCCACCTTGCCTGACGAGGATTCAGTCTCCTGGCTGATCGGACATACTCCAGATTCTGGTGGTCGGTCCAGATGAAAAAAGGGTGCTTAGCCCCCTCAAGCCAGTGTCTCCACACCTTCAGAGCCTTGACCATGGCCAACAACTCCCTATCCCCCACATCATAATTCCACTCCGCTGGCCCGAGCTTCTTAGAAAAAAAGGCACAGGGGCGGAGCTTCGGTGGCGTACCCGATCGCTGGGAGAGCACAGCCCCAACCCCAGCCTCGGATGCGTCCACCTCAACTATGAACGCCAAAGAGGGGTCAGGATGCGCCAACACTGGCGCGTCGGTGAACAGCGCCTTCAAACGACAGAAAGCTCTCTCCGCCTCTGCGGACCACTGCAAGCGCACCGGGCCCCCCTTCAGCAGTGAGGTAATAGGGGCCGCCACCTGACCAAAACCCCGGATAAACCTCCGGTAGTAATTGGCAAACCCTAAGAACCGCTGCACCTCCTTTACCGTGGTCGGAGTCGGCCAATTACGCACGGCTTTTACGCGGTCATCCTCCATTACCATCCCCGAGGTGGAAATGCGATAACCCAGGAAGGAAACGGCTCGTTTGGAAAACTCACATTTCTCTGCCTTCACGTACAGGTCATGCTCCAGCAGTCGCCCAAGAACCTTGCGCACCAGAGACACATGCTCGGCGCGTGTAGCGGAGTAGATCAAGATGTCGTCAATATTCACCACTACACCCTGTCCGTGCAGGTCTCTGAGAATCTCATCAACAAAGGATTGAAAGATGGCTGGAGCATTCTTCAACCCGTACGGCATGACGAGGTACTCATAATGGCCAGATGTGGTACTAAACGCGGTTTTCCACTCATCTCCCTCCCGAATACGCACCAGATTATATGCGCTCCTGAGGTCCAATTTTGTGAAGAATCGCGCCCCGTGAAATGATTCCACCGCCGTAGCGATGAGAGGTAGTGGGTAACTAAAACCCACAGTGATGGAATTTAGACCTCGATAATCAATACACGGACGCAAACCACCCTCCTTTTTCTTCACAAAAAAGAAACTCGAGGAGGCGGGTGACATGGAGGGCCGAATGTACCCCTGTCCCAGAGCCTCCGTGATGTATGTCTCCATAGCCAACGTCTCCTCCTGGGACAACGGATACACGTGACTCCTGGGGAGTGCAGCGTTTACCTGGAGGTTTATCACGCAATCCCCCTGTCGATGGGGAGGTAATAGGGTCACCTTCCTCTTACTGAAGGCGATAGCCAAATCGGCATACTCAGCAGGAATGCGCACGGTGGAAACCTGGTCTGGACTCTCCACCGTTGTCGCACCGATGGAAACTCCTAAACACCTGCCTGAACACTCATCAGACCACCCCTGGAGAGCTCCCTGTCTCCACGAAATCGTAGGATTGTGAATAGCCTGCCAGGGAATCCCTAACACCACCGGAAACGCAGGTGAATCAATAAGGAACAGACTAATCCGCTCCTTATGATTTACCTGCGTCATCCTATCCAGAGGTATCGTGGCCTCCCTGACCAGCCCTGACCCTAATGGTCGACTATCTAAGGAGTGCACGGGGAAAGGGGGGTCTACCTTGACTAGCGGAATCCTCAACCTCTGAGCGAGTCCGCGATCAATAAAATTCCCCGCTGCGCCTGAATCGACTAGCGCCTTATGCTGGAGAGATGGGAAAAACCTTAGAAAATAGATTAACAAAAACATGTGACCAACAAGAAGCTCTGGGAGAGTGTGGTGCTGACTCACCTGAGGTGACCGAGGAGTGTTCTGCCTGCCCTCTCGACTCCCAGATGGACTCCTCCAGCACCGACCGGAAGTGTGCCCTCTCCGGCCACAATGGGTACAGGAGGAGCCTCCTCCTCCGGTCTCCCTAGACGCAGCCCCTCCTAGCTCCATAGGAATGGGAGCGGGGGGGGCAGGAGGTGGAACTGACAGGACCCTCTCAGAACGTCCGCGAGAAAGCCAGCAGATGGTCTAGCCGGATTGACATGTCGATCAGCTCATCCAAGCTGAGCGTAGCGTCCCGACAAGCCAGCTCTCTGCGGACCTTAGGCTACACCTGTAGTGGTCTATCAGGGCCCTGTCGTTCCACCCTGCTCCAGCAGCCAAAGTACGGAAATCCAACGCAAAATCCTGGGCGCTCCTCGTCCCCTGCCGGAGATGGAACAACCTCTCACCAGCCGCTCGGCCATCCGGGGGATGATCAAACACAGCCCGGAAACGGCGGGTGAACTCCAGGTAGTGACCCCTCGCTGAGTCGGGTCCATTCCATACGGCGTTGGCCCACTCCAGGGCCCTACCCGACAGGCAGGAAACGACAGGCAGGAAACACAACCCACAGACCACTGTTTAAATAAACTGGACAGCGAAAAACCCACAATCAAAATAATCCACTCCCGACGTAACATGAACACAAAATAAGCCCGCACAAACACTAGCGGGCGAAACGAACCTAAATAGTACACCTCCCAAAACCCCAACAAGAAACAGGTGAAAACAATTAGACAGACATAAACGAAAAGGAAAAAGGGATCGGTGGCAGCTAGTAGACCGGCGACGACGACCGCCGAGCGCCACCCGAACGGGAAGGGGAGTCACCTTCGGTAGTATTCGTGACACATAATGACAAAGTCAAAACAGGTTTTTAGAATTTGTTCCACATTTATTAAAAATACAAAAACAGAAATACCTTATTTACATAAGTATTCAGACCCTCTGCTATGAAACTCGATATTGAGCTCAGGTGCATCCTGTTACCATTGATCATCATAGAGCTGTTTCTACAACTTGATTTCAGTCCACCTGTGGTAAATTCAATTGATTGGACATTATTTGGAAAGGCACACACCTGTCTATTTAAGGTCCCACAGTTGACTGTGCATGTCAGAGCAAATACCAAGCCATGAGGTCGAAGGAATTGTCTATAGATCTCCGAGACAGGATTGCATTGAGGCACAGATCTGGGGAAGGGTACCAAAAAGGTACCCAAGAACACAGTGGCCTCCATCATTATTAAATGGAAGAATTTTGGAACCACCAAGACTACCTAGAACTGGTCGCCGGGCCAAACTGAGTAATCGGGGGAGAAGGTCCTTGGTCAGGGAGGTGACCAAGAACCCAATGGTCACTGACAGATCTCCAGAGTTCCTCTGTGGGGATGGGAGAACCTTCCAGAAATACAACAATCTCTGCAGCACTCCACCAATCAGGCCTTTATGGTTGAGTGGCCAGGCAGAAGCCTCTCCTCAGTAAAAGGCACATGACAGCCCGCTTGGAGTTTGCCAAAAGGCACCAAAAGGACTCTCAGACCATGCAAACAAGATTCTCTGGTCTGATGAAACCAATATTGAATTATTTTCCCTGAATGCCAAGCTTCACATCTGGAGGAATCCTGGCACCATCCCTACGGTGAAACACGGTGGTGGCAGCATCATGCTGCGGGATGTTTTTCAGCGGCAGGGACTTGGAGACTAGTCAGGATCAAGGGAAAGATCAACGGAACAAAGTACAGAGAGATCCTTGATGAATACCTGCTCCAGAGCGCTCAGGACCTCAGACTGGGGAAAAGGTTCACCTTCCAACAGGACAACGACCCTAAGCACACAGCCAAGACAATGCAGGCATGGCTTCGTGACAAGTCTCTGAATGTCCTTGAGTGGCCCAGCCAGAGCCCGGACTTGGACCCAATCTAACATCTCTGGAGAGACCCTGAAAATAGCTGTGCAGCGACGCTCCCCATCCAACCTGACAGAGCTTGAGAGGATCTGCAGAGAAAAATGGGAGAAACTCCCCAATATACAGGTGTCCCACGCTTGTAGTGTTATACCCAAGAAGACTTGAGTCTGTAATCGCTGCCAAAGGTGCTTCAACCAAGTACTGAGTTTGTGTGTAGATTAATGAGGGGGGGGAAACTATGTAATCAATTTTAGAATAAGGCCTGTAACGTAACAAAATGTGGAAAAAGTCAAGGGGTCTGAATACTTTCCGAATGCACTGTAAATACATACAAGAATACAAATAAATGAAATGGATGGCGTTTTAAACCCATTCTGACACAAAGAGAAGAGTCAGGTGTGAGAGATAGAGACCTACACAGTCTATACATGCACATGCACTTTGCTGTATGTTTGCTATAGGCGCAAACTTGGGAACACCTACAAAATAATTTCCTTCTCTGTTACGGACATGTTCATTTTTTTGATACCTTTTTTTGAAACCTTTTCCAGAACAGGACACATGCTGATGCAGTTTGGAATACATGGCATAACCAATATCTTTCAGTGTTTTTGTTTTTCCTGTAACCCCCCCAAAAAGTGCCCTTCAATCTGGATTTAAAATCATCAATCAGAATGAAATGATCCAGCTTTGAATCCTTTTGCAAAATGTTCCACGATGATGGGGCATCAAAGCTAAAAGCACCTGTGTGTTATCAGAGTTTAACCCCCACCCTGCTCTTCATTAAGTACCTGTGTGTTATCAGAGTCCACCCCCCCCTGCTCTTCATTAAGTACCTGTGTGTTATCAGAGTTCAACCTCCCCCCTGCTCTTCATTAAGTACCTGTGTGTTATCAGAGTTCATCCCCCCTGCTTTTCATTAAGTACCTGTGTGTTATCAGAGTTTAACCCCCCCTGCTCTTCATTAAGTACCTGTGTGTTATCAGAGTTCAACCCCCCTGCTCTCATTAAGTACCTGTGTGTTATCAGAGTTTAACCCCCCCTGCTCTTCATTAAGTACCTGTGTGTTATCAGAGTTCAACCTCCCCCCTGCTCTTCATTAAGTACCTGTGTGTTATCAGAGTTCATCCCCCCTGCTTTTCATTAAGTACCTGTGTGTTATCAGAGTTTAACCCCCCCTGCTCTTCATTAAGTACCTGTGTGTTATCAGAGTTCAACCCCCCTGCTCTTCATTAAGTACCTGTGTGTTATCAGAGTTTAACCCCCCCTGCTCTTCATTAAGTACCTGTGTGTTATCAGAGTTCAACCCCCCCTGCTCTTCATTAAGTACCTGTGTGTTATCAGAGTTCAACCCCCCTGCTCTTCATTAAGTACCTGTGTGTTATCAGAGTTCAACCTCCCCCCTGCTCTTCCTGAACTTCCAATGGAATTTTTTGTGTTGTTTTGTTCCTAACTTATTAGGTTCCAGAACTGTAGAATATTTCATATCTGTATCTACTCAAGGTGTAGTAACTGCCCTCTCTGATATCTGTGTTAGAATAGGCAGTCTTTAATAAACACATGCTTTCTAAGATGGCCTCTTGTATTCCTATCTTTACACTGTATAAATAAGTGCTCCGCTCTGCACATTACAGACCCCAGGTCCCTTAACTCATCATTCCAATAAGGCTTGTTCAGCTTGTAACTTTCCTGACTTGGGGGTGTATTCTTTATTCACATCATTTTTTTTACCATTTCAGAGTATATGATATCGCAAAATGTTTTCATACCCCACTTCTACATCAAATTGTGTTTCTCAACATCCAAGCTGTCATTTGATGAGTTCTCTCAGTGTGCCATTTCAGACCATAGGAAATCATTTGGCACATTTATTTTCATACATTTAGTCCTTTGTAGGGTATGTATATTTTGCCCTGAGTGAAGCTCAGTTATCGCTCAGAAAATGTATGGCCAACAGAAAAGGTCATAAATAAAGGTCATCATTGAAGCCAGCTCAGCTGCTCAGCGGTTAACTTCAGAGTGTAATTAAAGTTTGAGGACAGTTATATCGCAGTCAGCAATATGAGTGGATAAGATTATTGAAATACTGTACTGCTGATATGTAAGTCCTAAGAATCCTACTGGACCGTTTTAGCCAACTGAAATGTGAGACAAATAAAAGCACTTCTAGAATCTTCAATAGGACATGGGTCGTTCCAGATCATGAGTCCCTTTTGGGTAGTGAAACTTGGCGAATGAAAACGTTTTATTTCACCTAATTTTAACATTCCGTCACAAAGAGAACATGTTCAACTTAATAAAACACATGTTTTCCCATCTCAAGAGGTTCAACTAAATAAATACTATAGTAAGAGACTCTTAAATAAGGTAACAGGGTGGACCTTAACAAGTTGGAGGTTTTCATCTGAAATCAGCCACGAATCCCCTCGTGACAAGCTTGCTGTGTGCAACAGGGAAGGGCAATTGAATGCAAGCTTCACAAAAATGTGTTTATTGTTGAAACATTTCTAGCCTGTCTATCTAAGGGTAACGGGGTTGACGTGTTATGCTCGATCCATTCCGTTTTCCACCACAAAACACCAGAAAATGGCCAAAAAGAGAAGAACTAGCTCACCTGCTTTTACACAAAGATTTGACTATTAGATGTTCAATGTTTGCTTTGAAAAAAATAACAGATTCATGAATCACATGAAATAAATAATAATCTTCCAAAATGTATTTGTCAAAGCAACAAAAACAACTAGCAATGATACAATTATGATGAAAACTTGGAGACATTTTGGGGTTAAGGAGGTTAAAATCTTCCTAGAAGTCACAGAGGGCACACATAGGGACATTCCAAAATGCATGAATTTTTGGCACTTTAGCAAGTCTTTATTTATATTAGAAATCAGAGCATTTCATTTAATATAACAGGCTTTTAAAAGCAATATTGGTGCACAATTTCTACTTAAAATGTCAAAGGGATGCTAAAGGGACTCATATCGACTGTCAAACTCGAGATAAATCCACTACATGACCAAAAGTATGTGGACACCTGCTCGTCGACCATCTCATTCCAAAATAACCGGCACTAATATGGAGTTGGTCTCCCCTTTGCTGCTATAACAGCCTCCACTCTTCTGAGAAGGCTTTCCACTAGATGTTGGAACATTGCTGCTGGGACTTGAAGTTGGGAGATTAGCCCTGGCTTGCAGTCGGCGTTCCAATTCATCCCTAAGGTGTTCGATGGGGTTGAGGTCAGGGCTCTGTGCAGGCCAGTCAAGTTCTTCCACACCCATCTCGACAATCCACTTCTGTATGGACCTTGCTTTGTGCACGGGGTCATTGTCATACTAAAACAGGAAAGGGCATTCCCCAAACTGTTGCCACAGCCCGAACCATGAAAAAGAGCCCCAGACCATTATTCCTCCTCCACCAAACTTTACAGTTGGCACTATGCATTCAGGCAGGTAGCGTTCTCCTGGACTCCTCCAAATCCAGATTTGTCCGTCAGACTGACAGATGGTGACGCGTGATTCAACACTCCAGAAAACGCTTTTCCTCCAATGGCGGCAATCTTTACACCACTCCAGCCGACGCTTGGCATTGTGCATGGTGATCTTAGGCTTGTGTGCGGCTACCATGGAAACCCATTTCATGACCTCCTGAAAAAAAGTTATTGTGCTGACGTTGCTTCCAGATGCAGATTGGAACTCGGTGGTGAGTGTTGCAACCGAGGACAGACTATTTTTACACGCTTCAGCACTCAGCAGTCTCATTCTGTGAGCTTGTGTGGCCTACCACTTTGCGGCTGAGCCGTTGTTGCTCCTAGACGTTTCCAATTCACAATAACTGCACTTGTTGACCTGGGCAGCTCTAGCAGGGGAGAAACTTTATGAACGGACTTGTTGGAAAGGTGGCATCCTATGACGGTGCCACGTTGAAAGTCACTGAGCTCTTCAGTAAGGCCATTCTACTGCCAATGTTTGTCTATGGAGATTGCATGGCTGTGTTCTCCTGTCAGCATTGGATGTGGCTGAAACAGCCGAATGCATTCATTTGAAAGGATGTCCACATACTTGTATGTATATATAATATATTATAATATATATATAATTTAACTACACATTAGATTTAACAGTTTTATGAGCTTTAATTGACAGCCTAAATGTTTATTTTCTAGCCTTTAAATATTAATTTAATATGGTTCCACCAGGGTGATAAATCAAACTGAGCAAAGCACGAGGTAACGGCCATCTACGTCACAAGCATGAGGTGAGGAGACAGTTCAGATGTGTTTACAAGCTAAATAATAGAAATAATAGGTGAACATATATATAAAGTTGTTGATGAGGATTAATGCCACTAAAATGGAACTAAATAAAGTCAGATTAGATTTAATGAAAACTATTTTAGTTGTAGTGGGGCAACATGGACTCACTCCATTACAGTATATGAGGTTCAGTAGAAGTATCATTGGGATAATTCAAACTTTTGATATTGTCATAATTATTAGTAATGACATCTCTCATTTATGTAAATTCAGAGACAAATATGACACTAAAAAGTAATGTAATGGGAGTGTGGTGTTCCTGGAAGTGGGAGGTGCTAGTGAGACACAGAAATAAACAGGTCTCTCATCCAATCCATGTCCTTTCCCAGAGTGGTCCATAATTAACTTTTGCTTGGTTAGCACTTCCAACCAGATATAAGGAGGCTGAGGCCCCAGCATCCATAAGTCAGATACCTTCTTCCTCTGTGGTAAGACCTCTCCACCTCCTAAGATGTTTACATTTGTCTCATTTTTGTACTCAGCATCTGACAGGTAGCTAACTGCACTGTTTCAATTGACTTCTGCATTTCTCTTGTAAGTTTCGACAATATGCAAACAAGTAGCATTTATTTAAAAATATGTATTTTTTTACTTTGTGTTTTACTTCAAATCTGTAACTTTCATTTACAGTCAAAAGTGGTGCTCCTGCACTTGAAAGGGTGTTCTAGAATGTAACAGGGTTTTCAGGGGTATTTATTTGAATTCCTAACAGACTGTGTAGTAAAGTGAGTTGCCACTAGGAAAATGAAAGTTACCAGTTGCACCTGTAATTAAATTGGACATAGCTGTAATGCCCCTTCAGGGCTAAATGATAAGGCTTTAGACTTGTGTGTTTTCACAATGCTCTAATGTGTCACAGGGTCCTCCAAGAAGTACACATTCATCTGTAGTAGGGGAAAAGAAGGTGAGACACGGTTTGTCTTCACATAAAAAGTGATGAGAATATTCTGTGAGAGATACCGCTCACCTAACTCTGTTGACTGGGGAGGAAGCACCACAGAGTCAATAATGTTTCTTGTTTCATCTCTTTCCTAGTTATCCGTCACCATGAGTACGGACGCTGAGATGCAAATCTACGGCAAGGC
The DNA here is from genome assembly GCF_016432855.1 of Salvelinus namaycush. Classification (NCBI taxonomy): domain Eukaryota; kingdom Metazoa; phylum Chordata; class Actinopteri; order Salmoniformes; family Salmonidae; genus Salvelinus; species Salvelinus namaycush. Next base: position 9,769 of record NW_024058728.1, read on the forward strand.
TGCCATATACCTCCGTAAATCTGAGAAGGAGAGGATGGAGGCACAAGCCGCACCCTTTGATTCAAAGAACGCCTGCTATGTGGCAGACAAGGTGGAGCTGTACCTTAAGGGTTTGGTCACTGCCAGGGCCGACGGGAAGTCTACTGTAACAGTCACGAAACCTGACGGCAGTAAGGAGGTAAGCCTGATCTGTAAAGTATTCAAATTCAAGTTTGTGCAATTACTCTAATTCTCCAATCAAGTAAATATACACATTGGCATTTGCTTTTTTCCAAACAGAATATAACCTTCAAACACATCATTTTTATTGCTGCTATTAAAAAATGACATGGAATGTCTTATGTTGACTAGTCAAGAATCACCAGATATGTGTCAGTGGGTGATAACAAAGTAGTGGATTAATGTGGATATACATTTTGTTACTGATTAAACTTGTATTTAATGAGCAAAAAGCATTCAGTCGTGTCCACTTTGATCTGCGTGTAATCTAGATTTCTGACTGTTTCAGGAAGGAAAAGAGTTCAAAGATGCAGACATCTATGAGATGAACCCCCCTAAGTACGACAAGATTGAGGACATGGCCATGATGACCTACCTGAATGAAGCCTCTGTGTTGTATAACCTCAAAGAGCGTTATGCAGCATGGATGATCTATGTAAGAAACCTGCACATACAAACACACACATACATTACTACACACAAATGAAAGGTAGAAACCAAAACATATCAATACAGTAGACCCACATCAGTAAACCAAAGTACACCCACATCCTCACATAAATCCAGGTAAAAGTACATCTGACTTTACTAATCCACAAATGTAATTATGCTTTCATCCAGACCTACTCTGGGCTCTTCTGTGCCACGGTGAACCCCTACAAGTGGCTCCCTGTGTACGACGAAGAGGTTGTCAACGCCTACAGAGGGAAGAAGAGAGTGGAGGCTCCACCCCATATCTTCTCCGTCTCTGACAACGCCTTTCAGTTCATGATGATTGGTACGAGCTCTCATGGATGGAGGAATGGATGGATGGTTGTGATGGATGGATGGATGGATGGATAGTTGTGATGGATGGATGGATAGTTGTGATGGATGGATGGATAGTTGTGATGGATGGATGGATAGTTGTGATAAGTGTATATGGATCTTAAAGTCCATAAGTGCTGATGGATGGATGCATCAATGGAAGTTAAAATATACTTCAGACTTCAACTGTTTTCTAACAGTTTGCTGGGAATATCTAATTTTAACAACGCTTTCACTACAATGTCTGATTCACTTGAATGGAATATTTTCCTAAAAACATTTTTTGATGGTGCTATGAATTAAATCATGTCCCCATAATGTTGTTTGAGTATGATAAGCAATGTGTTTTTTGGTTCCAGATAAGGAGAACCAGTCCATTCTGATTACGTAAGTTGTTTACTAAAATGTCACTTGAGAAAGTGTTTCTATTGTAATAAGTTGTGTCACTTGGAGTGATGAAATACATGACATTATGAATAGATTAGAGCATTAGGCTATGTGTAATAACAAGTCAATGAGTGGAAATATTTGTAACTACGGTGTAATTTTAATGCTATTTCTTAGTGAAAGCAAATTTTTATCTCAAACATGTAACTAAAACCCCTCTTTCTCTGTCATATAAACCAGTGGAGAATCCGGTGCAGGAAAGACTGTCAACACCAAGCGTGTCATCCAGTACTTTGCCACCATTGCAGTGTCTGGTGGCAAGAAGGAAGCAGACCCCAACAAAATGCAGGTAGGTTGTGCTTATGTTTGCCTTTTAATCACATTTCAGTTTGGTTTTCTGAGCAAACTTTTTTTCCAGCTGTGATTCATGTTTCAAGAAATTTGTTCAAGCAATCGAGCGAAAACAAACTTGAACACTTTTCCAGTTTCTGAGCAACTTGTGTTTGTCTCAATCAGGGGTCTCTTGAGGATCAGATCATTGCAGCTAACCCTCTGCTGGAGTCTTACGGTAATGCCAAGACAGTGAGGAACGACAACTCGTCTCGCTTTGTAAGTATGAAGGCCACACTGTGGAAGTTACCTTATATTGGAAAAATGTATTTCAGTAGTTCCCTATTGTTATATCAACATCTGTCCAACAAACTGTAACATTTAAAGGTGTCTATCAAAGTAAAATGTTAGATTAATTTGTTGGCCTATTTCTAACCCCCATGCTCTACTACAGGGTAAATTCATCAGGATTCACTTCCAAGCTGGTAAACTGGCTAAAGCTGACATTGAAACCTGTGAGTTGGTTTTGATTGTTTCTCAATGCTTTCCTAAATTCAAATACTTTTTGGGGGAGATTATATCATTAAATGTTATCTCATGTTCTCTCTCTCTTTCTCACTCTCCTTGTGTCACTAAAACTTTCTCTCTCAGACCTGCTGGAGAAGTCCAGAGTGTCCTTCCAGCTGCCCGATGAGAGAGGCTACCACATCTTCTTCCAGATGATGACAGGCCACAAACCTGAGATAGTTGGTACGACAAAGTAGAGGTTCAGGGGAAATTATTCCCACCCCCATCTATGGAATATATAAAAAATATTCATAATACACAGTAATAATACTATTACAATGAGTACATCCAAGGTAACAAGGCATCTAGACATTTGGAAGGTCTTTGGGAAAAATCTATCAAGTAATGCACTGTGATGCACTAGTCCACAAGTCTCAGTCTCCTCTTTTGATGCTATTTATTATATACTACATGTATTATTGAGTCCATCTACTGAGTAAAGGAGGGAGAGATACTGTAAAGGTAGGACAGCAGAATTCTAAGAGATTTAACTGACAAGCCGTTGTCCATTGTTCACAGAAATGACGCTCATCACCACCAACCCCTACGACTTCCCCATGTGCAGCCAGGGACAGATCACTGTGGCCAGCATCAATGACAATGAAGAGCTGGATGCCACAGATGTGAGTCAAACAAAGGGTTAACCAAACTCTAGATATGGAATGGATAGGACCACCACACACACTGAATGCACTGTGAAATTATAAGTTGGTAGCAGCTGAGAATTTATGATTTTTTATTTACAATTTAGTCATTTAGGAGACCCCATTATCTAGAGCGACTTACTGTAAGTGAGTGCATACATTTTCATAAAAAATCCCCCGTGGGATTTGAACCCACACCCCTGGCGTAGCAAGTGTCCTGCTCTACCAACCGAGCTACACGGGGCAAATGACTTGTGTTAGTTAGGCATGTGCCTCAAGCCACTCTTCATAACTTCCCATTTCGCCATGTAAGGCATCCATACAAGAGTTAAGTGCCTTGTGGAACTGTGTAAAACTCCTTTTGTGTTTCCATCACTAATGTGTTGGCACAGAGTAATATCTATTCATCCCATTCCTTCTGGAGTGAGCCCAGAACTGTAGTGTAACTGAGCAAACTACAGTTCAGTTCATCTCTGTGGTACTTCCTCTTTAATATCAGGATGCCATTACAATCCTGGGCTTCACTAATGAGGAGAAGGTTGGCATCTACAAGCTGACAGGAGCTGTATTGCACCATGGAAACTTGAAATTCAAGCAGAAGCAGCGTGAGGAGCAGGCTGAGCCAGACGGCACAGAGGGTGAGTTCCACTCATAGATATACAATATGTAGAGCATTAGTCCCAGTCCCCAACATAGAAATTGAACACCTAAGACAGACAGTGCCACATGAAAGTCAGGCAGGAGATCATTTTTGGAGAACAAATTACAACCTCCAGAAATGTGGGTGAATCAAAACCTAACCCACAAAGAAGTTAACCAAACTATTTTGTCAGTGTGAAATCAGAAACAAGTGATCTTGTGTCCCTGAGTCTGTTGTTGTTGGTTCTCTCTCCAGTGGCTGATAAAATCGCCTACCTGCTGGGCCTGAACTCAGCTGAGATGTTGAAGGCTATGTGCTACCCCAGAGTGAAGGTCGGCAACGAGTATGTGACCAAGGGACAGACTGTGGCTCAGGTAAGACTGCAAAACACAGCATCTACCATTTTCTGAGCACCATAATTATCTTGGGGACGAGTGCATTGCTTTTTAAAAATAGTGATGTTGTTTATCCCAAGGTCTTATCACCTTATCATCAGACACAGTCAATATCTCATGTATTAATTTGAGGTATTATCATTGCAGGTTAATAACTCAGTCAGTGCTCTGGCCAAGTCCATCTATGAGAGGATGTTCTTGTGGATGGTCATCCGTATCAATGAGATGTTGGACACCAAGAATCCAAGGCAGTTCTATATCGGTGTGCTTGACATTGCCGGGTTTGAGATCTTTGATGTGAGTATGAGACCAGAACAAGACACTTAGATGTGATTGAGATGGATTACAGTCTTGTATGATGAAATTATCCCTTTTAAAACTCCATCAACAGTACAACAGCATGGAGCAGCTGTGCATCAACTTCACCAATGAGAAACTGCAACAGTTTTTCAACCACACCATGTTCGTCCTGGAGCAAGAGGAGTACAAGAAGGAGGGAATCGTCTGGGCCTTCATTGACTTTGGCATGGACTTGGCTGCCTGTATTGAGCTTATTGAGAAGGTAAGCTGTCTGTGAGGATTTTAATGGACCATTATAATGGACCTGAACAGCAAAGATCATAGTGAGCCCTGTGTGAGATATTATCACAGTGGTACAACGTATCTGACTGTTGAGAACTCAATATGTTTCCTATTATGTTCCCCGAAATTAATCTAATCCTATAATAGCATGTTCACCAAATGAATAAACGTGATCGTAAATGGAAATATCACTAATTTGATATACATCTCTTTTCGTAAAGCCATTGGGCATCTTCTCCATCCTTGAAGAGGAGTGCATGTTCCCCAAGTCTTCAGACACTACCTTCAAGGACAAGCTGTACGCCCAGCATCTTGGCAAAACAAAGTCCTTTGAGAAGCCCAAGCCTGCCAAAGGCAAGCAAGAAGCCCACTTCTCCCTGGTGCACTACGCCGGAACTGTGGACTACAACATCACTGGCTGGCTGGAGAAGAACAAGGATCCCCTGAATGACTCAGTTTGTCAGCTGTATGGGAAGTCCCCAGTCAAAATTCTGGCTGCCCTGTATCCCCCTCCCCCTCCTGAGGGTAAGACTAGCATCACGTCACAATATTTAACTAAATACTAGTTATAACTCAGACCCAAATGTTCTTTAAAGCCTTTCAATGTATCACAATTTCTCAGGGTTTATCTCTGGGATGATTTCATCATACACTCAGTTAATTTAATAAAACAATAGCTGTTATTTTACACAATCTCACTGGCAGCATTTGCCTCTAGATACGTGTGAAGTTAACCAGAGATTCTCTGGTTTATAATTAGTGTGCTTGCTGAAGACAAGACCACTCTAGATTTCTTACATACTCTTATTGTTATTCTATTTCTTCCACCCGCTCTAGGAAATGTACTTTTCTAGTTATCTTTTACTTTTCCCCATTTTAACAGATAAAGCCAAGAAAGGAGGCAAGAAGAAGGGTGGTTCCATGCAGACAGTGTCCTCCCAGTTCAGGGTGAGCTTTTGAAATGTGTATATTCAGTCCATCAAAAGGTGCATTGATTATCATGAATGATGTCTGAGAAAATGGGTTGTAACCCTTTTACAGGAGAACTTACATAAGCTGATGACCAACTTGAGGAGCACTCATCCTCACTTTGTGCGCTGCCTGATCCCCAATGAGTCAAAGACTCCAGGTACAAGAAATATTGAGTTAAATATGTCATCTTATCAGTACAGTACCAGTAACCTTAACAATCCCAATCTTTAACCTGTTTATGAGTACTAAAAGAGACTTGTTTTGTTTTACCAGGTCTGATGGAGAACTTCCTGGTTATCCACCAGCTCAGGTGTAATGGTGTACTGGAGGGTATCAGGATCTGCAGAAAGGGCTTCCCCAGCAGAATCCTCTATGCTGACTTCAAGCAGAGGTACACACACACACACACACACACACACACACACACACACACACACACACACACACACACACACACACACACACACACACACACACACACACACACACACACACACACACACACACACACACACACACGATTGGCACTCTTGATAAAGATGAGCAGAAAAGACTGTATCAAATAACACTGATACTGAGCTATATTGTATGGTCAAACATTTCTGAAAATTATATTATTTTATACTCAGAGAAAGAGATTTTGTTCAACAATTCACATTTTATTTTAAGATAGGGTTCATCATGATTGGCACCCCTGTTTTCAATACGAGGACAATGGCACTGAGTCTTTTTCTAGAATGTTGTATGAGACTGGAGATCACAATGGGAGGGATCTCCTTACCATACTTACCCCCCCCCCCCCCCCAGCCTCCTAGCTGAGGCAACCAGGTTTTTGGCTAAAATGTCATGGTACTGGGTAAAGTTCATGATGCCGTTGACCTTAACGAGGGACCCCGGATCAGTTGACGTAAAGGAGCCCCATAACATCAAAGCTCCACCATCATATTTTACAGTAGGTATGGGGTTATTTTCTTCATACACATTTTTTCCGAAGCCAAAAAGCATTTTTACCGGACAATATAGCTCAGTATTTGTGTTATTCCTTTTAGACAGTCTATTTTGTTCATCTTTATCAAGGGTGCCGATCATTATGAACCTCACTGTCTAACCAACCAACATATTACAACTTGACATGTTAAAAATGTCTCCTCTTTCAGGTACAAAGTACTGAATGCCAGTGTCATCCCTGAGGGCCAGTTCATGGACAACAAGAAGGCTTCTGAGAAGCTGCTTGGGTCCATTGATGTGAATCACGAGGATTACAAGTTTGGACACACCAAGGTCAGTCAAAAAACCCCAGTAAAAGCTGACAACAAAACACAACTTGAATAATAATTTAAACCCGTACCATATAAAATCTCTCCAGTTGATCTATCCATCCTTTTGTTCTTTCTTCTTCATTTAACTAATGGAAAAGGTGGAAAAACCTTTGTAGTGTTTTTCTTCAAAGTCATTCATCACAAGTATAGAAGAGAAACTAAACTCATTATCTTATTAGAGTGGTATGGCTGCAGTTATCTGTATCTGTGTACATTATTAATCTACAACTGTACAATAACTAACAACTTAGAAACAACTTTATCCAATGGTATGTTTCTAACCGTTGCAAAGTTCATGTTGTTTAAATCATTCTAGTGGTGTTGTTCCCCTCTTTTGATTCAACCCTTTCTATCTGTCACCATCTGTGGTTCCATTGACCATGTTAACCTGTGTCTCAGGTGTTCTTCAAAGCCGGTCTGCTGGGTGTCCTGGAGGAGATGAGAGATGAGAAGCTGGCCACTCTGGTCGGCATGGTCCAGGCTCTCAGCCGTGGATTCCTCATGAGGAGAGAGTTTAGCAAGATGATGGAGAGGAGGTGAGGAATAGTAGACATCTTGGCAAAGCTTTCTGTCAACCACCTGTATCTAATGCATTATGATTACATACTGTATATGCTGTGAGTTGTTCAGAATGAGAAAGTACATCTTATAATGGTCTACTAAAGCTTTTGGGTTAATTCATTTAGTCCAGAAATGGATGTAGCAACTAAGGATTCTAGCTTTATAGCTGGAGTTTAGGATTGGGCTGTTCAATTGTCATTTAAATGTGTGGTATTTACCCATTTATTCTTGAAGAGTATAAAATGTCTCATGAGCTTTGCATGACTGTCAGTCCTTGCATCTAGACCGCTGCCTATGAATTTAAGGAGGGGTGTCACGCCCTGGCCTTAGTATTCTTTGTTTCCTTTATTATTTTAGTTAGGTCAGGGTGTGACATGGGGAATGTATGTGTTTTTGTATTGTCTAGGGCACAGGTGTCAAACTCATTCCACGGGGGGCCGAGTGTCTGCGGGTTTTCGCTCCTCCCTTGTACTTGATTGATGAATTAACATCACTAATTAGTTAGGAACTCCCCACACCTGGTTGTCTAGGGCTTTATTGAAAGGAAAAACCAAAAACCTGCAGACACTAGGCCCTCCGTGGAATGAGTTTGACACCCCTGGTCTAGGGTGGTTGTATGGTTTAGGGGGTTAAGTAGAGTAGATGGGTTTGTGTTTAGTGTAGGTGTCTAGCTGTGTCTATGGTTGCCTGAATGGTTCTCAATCAGAGACAGATGTCATTAATTGTCTCTGATTGGGAGCCATATTTAAGACAGCCATAGGCACTAGGTTAATGTGGGTAATTGTCTATGTTGAACGTAAGTAGCTTGTGTGTGCACTTTCGTTTATAGCTTCTTTGTCGTTTTGTTTAGTTTGTATTTAGTGTTCGTTTCGTGTTTTTCCCTTCTCTAAAATAAAAGAGAATGTATTTTGCACACGCTGCGCCTTGGTCCTCTCTCTCTCCGCAAGACGATCGTGACAGAATTACCCACCAGAATCGGACCAAGCTGCGTGTAAAGCAGCAACAGGAGCAATACACAAAGGATTCATGGACATGGGAGGAGATACTGGATGGAAAGGGTCCTTGGGCACAACCGGGAGAATATCGCCTCCCTCGTGAAGAGCTGGAGGCAGCTAAAGCCGAGAGGAGGCGATATGAGGAGGCAGCACGGAAGCAAGGCTGGAAGCCCGCGAGTACAACCCAAACATTTCTTGGGGGGGGGCTAAAAGGGAGTGTGGCGAAGTCAGGTAGGAGACCTGCGCATACTCCCTGTACTTACCGTGGAGAGCGAGAGTACGGGCAGACACCGTGTTACGCAGTAGAGCGCATGGTGTCTCCTGTACGTGTTCATAGCCCGGTGCGGGTTATTCCACCTCCCCGCACTGGCAGGGCTAGATTGAGGATTGAGCCGGATGTGATGAAGCCGGCCCAACGCATCTGGCCACCAGTGCGTCTCCTCGGGCCGGCTTACATGGCACCAGCCTTACGCATGGTGTCCCCGGTTCGCCTACATAGCCCGGTGCGGGTTATTCCACCTCCCCGCACTGGTCGGGCGACGGGGAGCATACAACCAGGTAAGGTTGGGCAGGCTCAGTGCTCAAGGGAGCCAGTACGCCTGCACGGTCCGGTATTTCCGGCGCCAGCTCCCCGCCCCAGCCCAGTACCACCAGTGCCTACACCACGCACCAGGCTTCCAGTGTGTCTCCAGAGCCCTGTTCCTCCTCCACGCACTCGCCCTATGGTGCGTGTCTCCAGCCCGGTACCACCAGTTCCGGCACCACGCACCAAGCCTCCTGTGCGTCTCCTGAGTCCTGTGTGTCCTGTTGCTGCTCCCCGCACTAGCCCTGAGATGCGTGTCCCCAGCCCGGTACCACCAGTTCCGGCACCACGCACTAGGCCTAATGTGCGTCTCCAGGGTCCAGTATGCCCTGTTCCTTCTCCCCGCACTAGCCTTCAGGTGCGTGTCCCCAGCCCGGTACCACCAGTTCCGGCACCACGCACCAGGCCTACAGTGCGCCTCAGCCGGCCAGAGTCTGCCGTCTGCCCAGCGGCGCCTGAACTGCCCGTCTGCCCAGCCCCATCTGAGCCATCCATCTGCCCAGCGCCATCTGAGCCATCCGTCTGCCCAGCGCCATCTGAGCCATCCGTCTGCCCAGCGCCATCTGAGCCATCCGTCTGCCCAGCGCCATCTGAGCCATCCGTCTGTCCCGAGCCATTAGAGCCGCCCGTCTGTCCCGAGCCATTAGAGCCGCCCGTCTGTCCCGAGCCGTTCGTCAGTCAGGAGCCGTCAGAGCCGCCAACCAGCCAGGATCTGCCAAAGCCGCCAACCAGCCAGGATCTGCCAGAGCCGCCAACCAGCCAGGATCTGCCAGAGCCGCCAACCAGCCAGGATCTGCCAGAGCCGCCAACCAGCCAGGATCTGCCAGAGCCGCCAACCAGCCAGGATCTGCCAGAGCCGCCAACCAGCCAGGATCTGCCAGAGCCGCCAACCAGCCAGGATCTGCCAGAGCCGCCAACCAGCCAGGATCTGCCAGAGCCGCCAACCAGCCAGGATCTGCCAGAGCCGCCAACCAGCCAGGATCTGCCAGAGCCGCCAACCAGCCATGAGCAGCCAGATCCGCCAGTCAGCCATGAGCAGCCAGATCCGCCAGCCAGCCATGAGCAGCCAGATCCGCCAGCCAGCCATGAGCAGCCAGATCCGCCAGCCAGCCATGAGCAGCCAGATCCGTCAGCCAGCCATGAGCAGCCAGATCCGTCAGCCAGCCATGAGCAGCCAGATCCGTCAGCCAGCCATGAGCTGCCGTCCCTCAGTCCGGAGCTGCCGTCCCTCAGTCCGGAGCTGCCGTCCCTCAGTCCGGAGCTGCCCTCCAGTCATGAGCTGCCTTCCAGTCATGAGCTGCCTTCCAGTCATGAGCTGCCTTCCAGTCATGAGCTACCCCTCAGTCCGGAGCTACCCCTCAGTCCGGAGCTACCCCTCAGTCCGGAGCTACCCCTCAGTCCGGAGCTACCCCTCAGTCCGGAGCTACCCCTCAGTCCGGAGCTACCCCTCCGTCCGGTGGCGCCCTCTGGGATGGTCTTCAGTCCGGGACTTGCTACAAGGGTCGCCGCTCCAGAGGCGCCACCAAAGCGGGTATCGACAATGGTGGAGTGGGGGCCTCGTCCCGCGCCCGAGCCGCCGCCATGATGGGGGCCACCCCGGACCCTCCCCTTCTGTTTCAGGTTCTGCGGCCGGAGTCCGCACCTTTGGGGGGGGGGTACTGTCACGCCCTGGCCTTAGTATTCTTTGTTTCCTTTATTATTTTAGTTAGGTCAGGGTGTGACATGGGGAATGTATGTGTTTTTGTATTGTCTAGGGTGGTTGTATGGTTTAGGGGGTTAAGTAGAGTAGATGGGTTTGTGTTTAGTGTAGGTGTCTAGCTGTGTCTATGGTTGCCTGAATGGTTCTCAATCAGAGACAGATGTCATTAATTGTCTCTGATTGGGAGCCATATTTAAGACAGCCATAGGCACTAGGTTAATGTGGGTAATTGTCTATGTTGAACGTAAGTAGCTTGTGTGTGCACTTTCGTTTATAGCTTCACGGTTGTTTTGTTTAGTTTGTATTTAGTGTTCGTTTCGTGTTTTTCCCTTCTCTAAAATAAAAGAGAATGTATTTTGCACACGCTGCGCCTTGGTCCTCTCTCTCTCCGCAAGACGATCGTGACAAGGGGTTACATTTCCCTAGCCCCCTTCCTCAGCTGTAAACAAACAGTGGTGGGTGTTCCATTTTGTTATTATTCGACGCCCAGAATGTAGCTTTATGAAACATATGAAACTAGTCATTTCATGTATTTTCAACCCCAAAATTAAACGTGATGACGTTGAAACAACCTGAATTTAAAAAAAGTTATCAATGTAGGAATTGTGTTTTTTTCACTCCACTTTTAACCTAAATCCAATAACATGGTGACATTTTTGTTGTTTTCCCGTTAGACCAAATGTAAATCAAAAATAGACGTTGAACTGGGATGTCACTCACCATGCCACTATATCCTTTCTGTTGAACAGAGAGTCCATCTTCGCCATCCAGTACAACATCCGCTCATTCATGAATGTCAAAACCTGGCCATGGATGAAGTTGTACTTCAAGATCAAGCCCCTGCTGCAGAGCGCTGAGACTGAGAAGGAGCTGGCCAACATGAAGGAGAACTATGAGAAGATGAAGACAGACCTGGCCAAGGCTCTGTCCACGAAGAAGCAAATGGAGGAGAAGTTGGTGGCCCTGACGCAGGAGAAGAATGACCTGGCGCTCCAAGTCGCATCTGTGAGACAGCAACAAGCTTCATAAGGGCACATTTACATAGACATGAATAAACACACACATATAAACACACTGTAAAGGATGTGGCTAACTCACACATTTTTATTACCCATGTTATATATTTCATGAATGTCTATTGATATACTCTGACCCTCAATACACAAAGTGAGGCCTCTGATTTTGTTTCTCCTGTTCTGAAACCAGGAAGGAGAGAGTCTGAACGATTCTGAGGAAAGGTGCGAGGGGCTCATCAAGAGCAAGATCCAGCAGGAGGCCAAACTCAAAGAGACGACCGAGAGGCTGGAGGATGAGGAGGAGATCAATGCTGAGTTGACTGCCAAGAAGAGGAAGCTGGAGGATGAGTGCTCTGAGCTGAAGAAGGACATTGATGACCTGGAGCTCACCCTGGCCAAAGTGGAGAAGGAGAAGCACGCCACTGAAAACAAGGTCTTGTGTCTTACCATAGACAGTCTAACCAAACAATAATCCAAACATTAATCAACTCAGAACATAGCTTAACAGAAATGGAATTCAAGTTGTGTTATGGGTGCAGGAACAATTATGACACAATAGTGGAATTTCAGTTGTGGGGTACTCCCCACATTCATTGCATGTTCTGCTCCCCCTCATTTATGACTTCCATTCAGTACACTGGCATGGTAAACACTGCCATCTAGTGTTGAATCTATAGTGCAGACATTGTTTCACACATTTCTAAGCTAAATGAAATGAATGCAATATATAACAAACTAAATCTCCCCTTTATGGTGAAGTATAATTATGTTGTGGCCATTTACAGGTTAAAAACCTGACAGAGGAGATGGCGTCTATGGATGAGAGTGTTGCCAAGCTGACCAAGGAGAAGAAAGCCCTCCAAGAGGCCCACCAGCAGACACTGGATGACCTGCAGGCAGAGGAGGACAAAGTCAACACTCTGACCAAGGCCAAGACCAAGCTGGAACAGCAAGTGGACGACGTGAGTGGAGTTTGACATTTTGGCCATGATAGTATGTAAGATGATATTATCTTCAGTTGTTTAGATTTGAACAATATATGTGTTTTTATCTCATAGCTTGAGGGTTCTCTGGAGCAAGAGAAGAAGCTCCGTATGGACCTTGAGAGATCCAAGAGAAAGCTGGAGGGAGATCTGAAACTGGCCCAGGAGTCCATAATGGACCTGGAGAATGACAAGCAGCAAGCTGATGAGAAAATCAAGAAGTAAACAAACAAATGACTACAGTATTACCTGCTATAATGGTTGTTCTTGACTAATACTTGTTATTATGAATTAGCACTTGCATGTGATTCTTAAAAGCAAAGTGAATGGTATGATCCTCTCCCTTTACACTATCAAACAAAAACTAACTCTGCAATCGGTGTATTTGTGTTTCTCAGGAAGGAGTTTGAGACCACCCAGCTCCTCAGCAAGGTTGAGGATGAGCAGTCTCTGGGAGCTCAGCTGCAGAAGAAGATCAAGGAACTCCAGGTACAGTACAGGATATAAGCTCCAGTACAGAAAAGCACAGACTTGAATCATTTCCTGAACAACATTTTTCTGGTAGGACATTTTTCCCAGTGGCTTCTGATGGCTGATAAGTTTGGAAGATGGTGCTTCTTATTGGTGATTCTAAACGTTGTAAAGATGGTGGTGCTTACCATTGTGGGTTGGCTCCTGCATGGGACACTGTCTACTGAATATATTCGTGTAACTGGCTTTTATTAAACACATTTATGCAAAATATACATACTATTATTATTTTGTGAGGTTCAATTGTTTCAACTGTATTGTAGTGTTCATCCCCCTGCTCCTGCCCCCTGTTCTAGGCCCGTATTGAGGAGCTGGAGGAGGAAATTGAGGCTGAGCGTGCTGCCAGGGCTAAGGTTGAGAAGCAGAGGGCCGATCTCTCCAGGGAACTTGAGGAGATCAGCGAGAGGCTGGAGGAGGCCGGAGGCGCCACTGCTGCTCAGATTGAGATGAACAAGAAGCGTGAGGCTGAGTTCCAGAAGCTGCGTCGTGATCTTGAAGAGTCCACCCTGCAGCATGAGGCCACAGCCGCCGCTCTGCGCAAGAAGCAGGCCGACAGTGTGGCTGAGCTCGGGGAGCAGATCGACAACCTGCAGCGCGTCAAGCAGAAGCTGGAGAAGGAGAAGAGCGAGTACAAGATGGAGATTGATGACCTCTCTAGCAACATGGAGGCCGTCGCCAAGGCTAAGGTGAGTAGTGATGTTTTGGTTAAGCAGTGTTGAGGAGGGTCAACTACATTACCATTCCGGTGAACTGAAGTTGACAGGAGTCCCATATATAACGTAATGATGGTACATGTTTCACTAACAGGGCAATCTGGAGAAGATGTGCCGTACTCTTGAGGACCAGCTGAGTGAGCTCAAGACTAAGAATGATGAGAATGTTCGCCAGGTCAACGACATCAGCGGACAGAGAGCCAGACTCCTGACAGAAAATGGTACCTTCAACAATGATCAACAACCCAATGCTTTCCTTCAGTAGAACACAACATGTATTAGGGGCTATATCCACATAGCTTCTACTGAACTATTCACCACCTAACATTGCCCTACGATTCCTCAAAATACATTTTCAATCTCAGACAACAGAGACCCTATTAACAAGATGTTCCTCTGTCCCTGCAGGTGAGTTTAGTCGCCAGCTGGAGGAGAAGGAAGCTCTGGTGTCTCAGCTGACCAGAGGCAAACAGGCCTTCACCCAGCAGGTGGAGGAGCTGAAGAGGGCGATTGAGGAGGAGGTCAAGGTAAGGGACCCAAAATGGACTCCACCGCCGACAGAGTTTAGAGCTATATCTTTATATAGACGGTGACTACGCCACCCTCAGAGATTCCTACTGTCTCTCCACCCTCAGAGATTCCTACTGTCTCTCCACCCTCAGAGACTGCTACTGTCTCTCCACCCTCAGAGACTCCTACTGTCTCACCACCCTCAGAGACATCCACTGTCTCACCACCCTCAGAGACATCCACTGTCTCACCACCCTCAGAGACATCCACTGTCTCACCACCCTCAGAGACATCCACTGTCTCACCACCCTCAGAGACATCCACTGTCTCACCACCTTCAGAGACATCCACTGTCTCACCACCTTCAGAGACATCCACTGTCTCACCACCCTCAGAGACATCCACTGTCTCACCACCCTCAGAGACATCCACTGTCTCACCACCCTCAGAGACATCCACTGTCTCACCACCCTCAGAGACATCCACTGTCTCACCACCCTCAGAGACATCCACTGTCTCACCACCCTCAGAGACATCCACTGTCTCACCACCCTCATAGACATCCACTGTCTCACCACCCTCATAGACATCCACTGTCTCACCACCCTCAGAGACATCCACTGTCTCACCACCTTCAGAGACATCCACTGTCTCACCACCCTCAGAGACATCCATTGTCTCACCACCCTCAGAGACATCCATTGTCTCACCACCCTCAGAGACTTCTACCATAATTTGTTTTATTATCTCTCATCTCTCTTTGTCTTTCTTTCTTTCTCACAGGCTAAAAACGCACTGGCCCACGGTGTCCAGTCTGCCCGCCATGACTGTGACCTCCTGAGGGAGCAGTTTGAGGAGGAGCAGGAGGCAAAGGCAGAGCTGCAACGCGGCATGTCCAAGGCCAACAGTGAGGTGGCTCAGTGGAGGACTAAGTATGAAACTGATGCTATCCAGCGCACAGAGGAGCTGGAGGAGGCCAAGTGAGTCACACACAACAGAAAAAACTCAGATATGGTGAGAGTGGTAGGGGGCTCTGAGAAAATATTACATCAATATGTATTGTTTGTCCAAATTTTAAAAATTACACCACAAAACCACCCTCTGTTGTCCAATAGGAAGAAGCTGGCCCAGCGTCTGCAGGATGCTGAGGAGACCATTGAGGCGACCAACTCCAAGTGTGCCTCCCTGGAGAAGACCAAGCAGAGGCTGCAGGGAGAGGTGGAGGACCTCATGATTGATGTTGAGAGAGCCAACGCATTGGCCGCCAACCTCGACAAGAAGCAGAGGAACTTTGACAAGGTGAAAATTAATAAACCTATATGTTTTATCAATTGTATAATTGTTGCATATTTCTCATTTAAAATCTCTTCATCTTCGATTTCTAATGAAAATCCCATGGATTCTCCTAGGTTCTGGCAGAGTGGAAGCAGAAGTATGAGGAGGGCCAGGCTGAGCTGGAAGGAGCTCAGAAGGAGGCTCGCTCTATGAGCACTGAACTCTTCAAGATGAAGAACTCCTACGAGGAGGCTCTGGATCATCTGGAGACTCTGAAGAGAGAGAACAAGAACCTGCAACGTGAGCATTTGACAGCAGTTCTATTTGGCTCATGTTTGACTAGTGTTTAGAAAATGGAGGGAACTGCAATCATCAAAACTACTATTACACCATTTCAGAAATGTCATGTTCTGCATAATTTGTATATATTGTTTTACTTGTAGACAGTATTCCTTTGAATATTCCAAATGGTAGGCAATTATATTTGCAAGGTGCTATGAGGTAATGTTAATTAATGAAGTATTAATATGATTCAATGTCAAATTCGGCGCACTGGCATATCCACTGAAAATCCCCCAAGTCTAATCTTCTCGTGTGTGCAGAGGAGATCTCTGACCTGACTGAGCAGATCGGAGAGACTGGCAAGAGCATCCATGAGCTGGAGAAGGCTAAGAAGACCGTGGAGACAGAGAAGTCTGAGATCCAGACCGCTCTGGAGGAGGCTGAGGTACAAACTACAGCTGTTTGATGGGGAAAGCAGTGTTACACTAGCCAACGCCAGCTACAGTCTAATGATCCCTGTATTGGAGTTTATTGTAGTCATATATATTTAATTCCTACATCCAAATGTATTGAACACAATTGGCCTGACTGCTTCTGTTTGTCTAGGGCACACTGGAGCACGAGGAATCCAAGATTCTGCGTGTGCAGCTGGAGCTGAACCAGATCAAGGGTGAGGTGGACAGGAAGATCGCTGAGAAGGACGAGGAGATGGAGCAGATCAAGAGGAACAGCCAGAGGGTGGTTGACTCCATGCAGAGCACCCTGGACTCTGAGGTCAGGAGCAGGAATGATGCCCAGAGGGTGAAGAAGAAGATGGAGGGAGACCTGAACGAGATGGAGATCCAGCTGAGCCACTCCAACAGGCAGGCCGCTGAGGCCCAGAAACAGCTGAGGAACGTCCAGGGACAGCTCAAGGTAAAGGGACTGGGACAGCAGGCTCAAGAACCTGAACATGGAGAGGGATTTGTTTGTGAATCTGTAGAAAAGAATTGAACCGAGGATTTGAATAGAGTGGACAATGCACTGTAGAAAGTTAGGGATACTGGGTAAATTCTTCCCAATTAACATTTATATCACCCATCCTATCACCCCTATTTCCACAAGTCCTAATGAATGTATGTCCTTGTGAACCACAGGATGCCCAATTGCACCTTGATGATGCCGTCCGTGTCGCAGAGGACATGAAGGAGCAGGCAGCCATGGTGGAGCGTAGAAACGGTCTGATGGTGGCTGAGATCGAGGAGCTGAGAGTTGCTCTGGAGCAGACAGAGAGAGGCCGCAAAGTGGCTGAGACTGAGCTGGTAGACGCCAGCGAGCGCGTTGGACTGCTGCACTCCCAGGTATGGGTCAAAAGCCATTTCCAACCAAGCATACTGTTTAAACACACCTTGAATTCAACAATGCCTGCATTAAGAGTTTAATAATTCCAGCCTTGTAAATTCTCTTTAGAGCTAAACAAATCGTCTTGTTTCCTCCTTCAGAACACCAGCCTTCTGAACACCAAGAAGAAGCTGGAGACTGACCTGGTGCAGGTGCAGGGAGAGGTGGACGACATCGTCCAGGAGGCCAGGAATGCAGAGGAGAAGGCCAAGAAGGCTATCACTGATGTGAGTCCTTGAATTACATCATCTTGATTTGTACCTAAGGGCCAATGGTAGCTGGGCTGGTTAAAAACAACAAAGATCTCAGAGGGAACGTTATGATTTTTGCCAATTGGTCCATTAATTAAACAAACTCCTTTTCCAGGCGGCCATGATGGCTGAGGAGCTGAAGAAGGAGCAGGACACCAGTTCTCACCTGGAGAGGATGAAGAAGAACCTGGAGATCACAGTCAAGGACCTGCAGCACCGCCTGGATGAGGCTGAGAATCTGGCCATGAAGGGAGGCAAGAAGCAGCTCCAGAAACTGGAGTCCAGGGTGAGTTACCAGCAGGGTGGATTTGGGGTTGGATTAAAAAACAGTTTGCTGGAAATGTATTTGATCATGTAAAATACACTGGAGCATTTTGTAATTACTTTTTCTCTCATTAACCCACCTTAATCAGGAGTTTCCAAATGTCTTTGCATCAGGGACCCCTTCATAATATCATAACACAACTCTTACATTAGAGTGCGATATAAAAAGCATCCACGCAGTTTTACTATGACTTCAGCAGTGCATGTTCGGACTAATCAAGTCTTGGCCGCTGGAAAAGAACATTTGAAAGTCCGCTCTCTTGGCATCAGAGGGAATATTTTCCCGTTTTAAAGCATAAATTACAGTGCAATTATGTTCAAAACGAAAACATTGAAAATATGTCACACTTATGTTGTGGACTTGAGAAGAATTGGAGCCAAGACCTTCAAATAAAGTAAAGATATAAAAATGTATTTATCTAGTTGTTTCATTTAGGCTTGTAAAGTTCTTCTAAACTGCAATTTAAGTTAATAGATTCAATAATAATAATAATGATAATAATAATACAAATGTCTGATACATAAACACACATTGATCTAATTCATCTCATAGTAATATTTTATTTACATGTAGTCACATGTGTTTCATTTCTCTCTCTCTCTAGATCGCAAGCTACATGTCTTATTTACTCTGCTGCAAAAGGGCCGTTACTAGGGAAGCTAGTGTTGCTATGCGGGGCTACCAGCTAGAAGGCTAACGACTAAATTAGCTTGTAGGCTACAGGATTTTCATAAGTTCATAAAAACATGAAAACATAACATCTTAACAAACATTACTCTCTAGAATATGGTGCTTTTCCACTCGCTTACCTTAAAAATAAAGACATAAAAATGTATTTATGTCGGTGCTTCTGTCTTGCTGTCGCAAACTCATTACATTCAAACAGGCCAGTGGCAGCCTCTGTTGGTCATACTGGTACTGCAACATGCACTGCTAAATGCACGACAAAATCGGTCAAATAAAAAAAAGAGTCCTATATATTATAACTACAAGAAGAATTGACCTTTAAAATGTATAATTGTCAGAATAATGTGCCGACCAATATCCCTGTGAGCCTCCCATGCCCATGTTGTACATCTAAGGGTTTAGAACATAAACAGTGGATTAATAATATTACATTGTATTGTATTGGACCTTCTAATCTTGTTCCACAGATCCTTGGTAGTTTAAATCTGTTGTTGCTAGCAATATTCATGAACAAATTTAAGGGTAAATTCCACTTTGGGAACCACTTGGAAAAGTACATAATGAAAAGACAACAATTGTGCCTCCTTGACTGGGTAGAAGACTATACCTCTGTTTTACAAAGATTTGTTTCACCACCTCAAACAAATGCCTAAATGTATTTGTTCCACAAAGGTGCGTGAGCTCGAAACTGAGGTGGAGGCAGAGCAGAGAAGAGGTGTAGACGCGGTCAAGGGAGTCCGGAAGTATGAGCGCAGAGTCAAGGAGCTCACTTACCAGGTAAGAGAAAGTGCATTCTTTATACACTTGACACTAACACAGACAGGTTTGTGTATAAAACTATACTGACAATGATTTTATCTTCTCCCACAGACTGAGGAGGATAAGAAGAACGTTAACAGACTTCAGGACCTGGTAGATAAGCTGCAGATGAAAGTGAAGGCCTACAAGAGGAATTCTGAGGAAGCAGTAAGTCACATACTGAGTCAAATACTCTGAATGCAGAAATTCAAAAAAATAAAATGTTTATCCCTAGTAAACATTACAATACTTAATATCCATACAATGTAGTTTGAAGTAAGTGTTGCTACAGCACACCAGTCAACAACGACAATTGATAGTGCAAGTAATTGCTGATGAAATTGTACACATTTCTGAGTGCCTCCTATGTGTTACCAACTTAAAGAAGAGAGTTTGAATATTAATTAGCTGGTCTAGTGATTGTGCTGGAGGCAGCGGTTTGATCCCCCGTTCTGGCACTCACTTTCTCTGCTCTATCATTTATCTCCCTGTATACATTGTTATCCTAAATCTGTCTTTTTTGTATTTAAAAAAAATATACCTTTAAAAACAGAATATTAATTTGCTACATGAAGCTTCAAACTTTAAATGCTGATGTTCTGCTCTCCCTCTCTTCTCCTCACCCAGGAGGAAGCAGCCAATAGCCATATGTCTAAGTTCAGGAAGGTTCAGCATGAGCTGGAGGAGGCTGAGGAGCGTGCTGACATCGCTGAGACTCAGGTCAACAAGCTCAGAGCCAAGACACGTGACTCTGGAAAGGTACAGAACTGCTGCTAAACCTATCCCTGACTCATGTTCAGATATGACCACATCAACACCACCTATGAGTCAGTCTTCTCAGAGGTCAACACAGACCTTTTACACTCAACTGTATTTAAGATCAGCACATTTCAGGAAGGGCAAAAAAAGAAAGGTTAATTCTGTTGGTACTTCAAAATTGAAAATCCAAGCTGAGCACTGAGCACTAAATGCTTGATATATTATATTCTATCCATATATTTATCATGTTCATTATTATTACTGATCCATTATATTCTATCAATATATTTATCATGTTCATTATTATTACTGATACATTATATTATTTATGTCTTCTTACAGGGAAAAGAAGTTGCTGAATAAACAAGACCAAAGTATTGAAGATCAAAGTCTTACCATTTTCCTGTGTTGCATAAAATATGATTTTCAGGGTGAAATGTTGAGCATTGATTAAAAACATGTAGATCTACATACACTTCCTTTGTGACTGTGGACTTATTACTCAGCAAACAGATTTTTAATACCCCATAAAATAGTGTACTTTAAATAATGGAGCAATTTGGGATTCCCAAAACAACAAAGCAGACACCCCAGCAAAGCGGTAACTTTTATTGGTAAACATCTGAGGGATGAGACTAGGGAAATATCAAATTCAAATTCTCAGACTGAGCTATGGATGTAAGGACTGACCATCCATAACATAAAAATTATAGTTTTAACTCTTTACACTCTTTACACTGGAATTGTAGGGATATTCTCAGAACTATGTTCTCAGAAAACAACAAACCAGAGTTTGCTTTTTTTTCCCCCCCCACCTTTATTTAATCAGATAGGCTAGTTGAGAACAAGTTCCCATTTACAACTGCGACCTGGCCAAGATAAAGCAAAGCAGTTCGACACGTACACAGAGTTACACATGGAATAAACATACATATAATACAGGAGAAAAAAGTCTATATACAAATGAGGTAAGTTAAGGGAGGTAAGGCAATAAATAGGCCATAGTGGCGAGGTAATTACGATATAGCAATTAAACACTGGAGTGATAGATGTGCAGAAGATGAATGTGCAAGTAGAGATACTGGGGTGCAAAGGAGCAAAATAAATAAATAAATACAGTATGGGGATGAGGTAGTTGGATGGGCTATTTACAGATGGGCTATGCACATGTGCAATGATCTGTGAGCTGCTCTGACAGCTGGTGCTTGAAGTTAGTGAGGGAGATATGAGTCTCCGGCTTCAATGATTTTTGCAGTTCGTTCCAGTCATTGGCAACAGAGAACTGTAAGGAAAGGCGGCCAAAGGAAGAATTGGCTTTGGGGGTGACCAGTGAAATATACCTGCTGAAGCGCGTGCTACGGGTGGGTGCTGCTATGGTGACCAGTGAGCTGAGATAAGGCGGGGCTTTACCTAGCAAATACTTGTCGATGACCTGGAGCCAGTGGGTTTGGCGACGAGTATGAAGCGAGGGCCAGCCAACGAGAGCATACAGGTCGCAGTGGTGGGTAGTATATGGGGCTTTGGTGACAAAACGGATGGCACTGTGATAGACTGCATCCAATTTGTTGAGTAGAGTGTTGGAGGCTATTTTGTAAATGACATCGCCGAAGTCGAGGATCGGTAGGATGGTCAGTTTTGCTAGGGTATGTTTGGCAGTATGAGTGAAGGATGCTTTGTTGCGAAATAGGAAGCCGATTCCAGATTTAATTTTGGATTGGAGATGCTTAATGTGGGTCTAGAAGGAGAGTTTACAGTCTAGCCAGACACCTAGGTATTTGTAGTTGTCCACATATTCTAAGTCAGAACCATCCAGTGTAGTGATGCTGGCGGGCAGGAGCGGGCACTGATCGGTTGAAGAGCATGCATTTAGTTTTACTTGCATTTAAGAGCAGTTGGAGGCCACAGAAGGAGAGTTGCATGGCATTGAAGCTCGTCTGGAGGTGGGTTAACACAGTGTCCAAAGAAGGGCCAGAAGTATACAGAATGGTGTCGTCTGCGTAGAGGTGGATCAGAGAATCACCAGCAGCAAGAGCGACATCATTGATGTATACAGAGAAGAGAAGTCGACCCGAGAGTTGAACCCTGTGGCACCCCCATAGAGACTGCCAGAGGTCCGGACAACAGGCCCTCCGATTTGACACACTGAACTCTATCAGAGAAGTACTTGGTGAGCCAGGCGAGGCAATCATTTGAGAAACCAAGGCCGTTGATTCTGCCGATAAGAATGTGGTGATTGACAGAGTCGAAAGCATTGGTTAGATCGATGAATAAAGCTGCACAGTATTGTCTCTTATCGATGGCGGTTATGATATTGTTTAGGATCTTGAACGTGGCTGAGGTGCACCCATGACCAGCTCGGAAACCAGATTGCATAGCGGAGAAGGTACGGTGGGATTCAAAATGGTCGGTGATCTGTTTGTTAACTTGGCTTTCGAAGACCTTAGAAAGGCAGGGTAGGATAGATATAGGTCTGTGGCAGTTTGGGTCTAGAGTGTCTACCCCTTTGAAGAGGGGAGTGACCGCAGCAGCTTTCCAATCTTTGGGGATCTCAAACGATACGAAAGAGAGGTTGAACAGGCTAGTAGGGGTTGCAACAATTTCGGCAGATAATTTTAGAAAGAGAGGGTCCAGATAGTCTAACTCAGCTGATTTGTAGGGGTCCAGATTTTGCAGCTCTTTCAGAACATCAGCTATCTGGATTTGGGTGAAGGAGAAATGGGGGAGGCTTGGGCAAGTTGCTGTGGGGGGTACAGGGCAGTTGACCGGGGTAGGGGTAGCCAGGTGGAAAGCATGGCCAGCCGTAGAAAAATGCTTATTGAAATTCTCAATTATCGTGGCTTTATCGGTGGTGACAGTGTTTCCTAGCCTCAGTGCAGTGGGCAGCTGGGAGGAGGTGCTCTTACTCTCCATGGACTAGGACTAGGCTAGTGATACATTTATTACATCAATTTTCCCATTATTAAAGTGTTAGTGATGGCTTTTTAACAGTCTGATGGCCTTGAGATAGAAGCTGTTTTTCAGTCTCTCGATCCCCGCTTTGATGCTCCTGTACTGACCTCGCCTTCTGGATGATAGCGGGGTCAACAGGCAGTGGCTCGGGTGGTGGTGTCCTTGATGATCTTTTTGGCCTTCCTGTGACATCGGGTGGTGTAGGTGTCCTGGAGGGCAGGTAGTTTGCCCCCGGTGATGCATTGTGCAGACCTCACTACCCTCTGGAGAGCCTTACGGTTGTGGGCGGAGCAGTTGCCGTACCAGGCGGTGATACAGCCCGAAAGGACGCTCTCGATTGTGCATCTGTAAAAGTTTGTGAGTGTTTTTGGTGACAAGCCGAATTTCTTCAGCCTCCTGAGGTTGAAGAGGCGCTGCTGCGCCTTCTTCACAACGCTGTCTGTGTGGTTGGACCATTTCAGTTTGTCCGTGATGTGTACGCCGAGGAACTTAAAACTTTCCACCCTCTCCACTACTGTACCGTCGATGTGGATAGGGGGCTGCTCCCTCTGCTGTTTCCTGAAGTCCACGATCATCTCCTTTGTTTTGTTGACATTGAGTGTGAGGTTATTTTCCTGACACCACACTCCGAGGGCCCTCACCTCCTCCCTGTAGGCCGTCTCGCCGTTGTTGGTAATCAAGACTACCACTGTAGTGTCGTCTGCAAACTTGATGATTGAGATGGCGGCGTGCATGGCCACGCAGTCATGGGTGAACAGGGAGTACAGGAGAGGGCTGAGAACGCACCCTTGTGGGGCCCCAGTGTTGAGGATCAGCGGGGTGGAGATGTTGTTACCTACCCTCACCACCTGGGGGCGGCCCGGCAGGAAAACCAGGAACCTGTTGCACAGGGCGGGGTCGAGACCCAGGGTCTCGAGCTTGATGACGAGTTTGGAGAGTACTATGGTGTTAAATGCTGAGCTGTAGTTGATGAACAACATTCTTACATAGGTATTCCTCTTGTCCAGATGGGTTAGGGCAGTGTGATTGCGATTGCGTCATCTGTGGACCTATTGGGGCGGTAAGCAAATTGGAGTGGGTCTAGGGTGTCAGGTAGGGTGGAGGTGATATGGTTCTTGACTAGTCTCTCAAAGCACTTCATGATGACGGAAGAGAGTGCTACGGGGCAGTAGTCATTTAGCTCAGTTACCTTAGCTTTCTTGGGAACAGGAACAATGGTGGCCCTCTTGAAGCATGTGGGAACAGCAGACTGGGATAAGAATTGATTGAATATGTCCGTAAACACACCAGTCAGCTGGTCTGCGCATGCTCTGAGGACGCGGCTGTATTCCCTTGCAAGGGTTAACACGTTTAAATGTTTTACTCACGTTGCCTGCAGTGAAGGAGAGCCCGCAGGTTTTGGTAGTAGGCCGTGTCAGTGGCACTGTATTGTCCACAAAGCGAGCAAAGAAGTTGTTTAGTTTGTCCGGGAGCAAGACATCGTGGTCCGCGACGGACTGGTTTTTCTTTTGTAGTCCGTGATTGACTGTAGACCCTGCCACATACCTCTCGTGTCTGAGACGTTGAATTGCGACACGACTTTGTCTCTATACTGACGCTTAGCTTGTTCGATTGCCTTGGGGAGGGAATATCTACACTGTTTGTATTCGGTCATGTTTCCGGTCACCTTGCCCTGATTAAAAGCAGTGGTTTGAGCTTTCAGTTTTGTGCGAATGCTGCCATCAATCCACGGTTTCTGGTTGGGAAATATTTTAATAGACACTGTGGGTACAACATCACCGATGCACTTGCTAATAAACTCGCTCACCGAATCAGCTTATTCATCAATGGTGTTGTTTGACGCTATGCGGAACATATCCCAGTCCACGTGATCGAAGCAATCTTGAAGCGTGGAATCCGATTGATCGGACCAGCGTTGACAAGACCTGAGCACGGGTGCTTCCTGTTTTTGTTTCTGTCTATAGGCTGGGAGCAACAAAATGGAGTCGTGGTCAGCTTTTCCGAAAGGAGGGCAGGGGATGGCCTTATATGCGTCGCGGAAGATAGAATGACAATGATCCAGGGTTTTGCCAGCCCGGGTCGCGCAATCGATATGCTGATAAAATTTAGGGAGCCTTGTTTTCAGATTAGCCTTGTTAAAATAGGCATATTCTTGATACCATTTGAAAGAAAAAACTTTGAAGTTTGTGGAAATGTGAAATTAATGTAGGAGAATATAACACATTAGATCTGGTGAAAGACAATGCAAAGAAAAAAACATTCCGTTTTCTATTATAATTTTTCATAATCTTTGAAATGCAAGAGAATAGCCATTATTACACTTAGGAGTCTAGGCGCAATTTAGATTTGGGCCACGAGATGGCAGCAGTGTATGTGAAAAGTTTTAGACTGACACAGCAGGGGGTTGAAACTGTAGGACCCAGTTTCTACATTTGAATATAAAAATGGATTTTATCGAACAAAACCATGCTACATTTTAACTCTGGGACCCTCAGGATGACATATCAGCGCAAGATTACTGAATGTAAGAACATTATATACCTTCAGAGGTGAATGTATAAAACCAGTTGCCATGATACATGTTTTGTTGTTGTTGTGCACTCTCCTCAAACAATAGCATGGTATTTGTTTCACTGTAATAGCTACTGTAAATTGGACAGTGTAGTTAGGTTAACAAGAATTTAAGCTTTCTGGTCATATAAGACATGTCTATGTTTTGGGAAATGTTTTTGTTACTTACAACATCATGCTAATCAATTTTCGCCTAAAATGACATACCCAAATCGAACTGCCTGTAGCTCAGGCACTGACGCAAGGATATGCATATTATTGGTACCATTGGAAAGGAAACACTTTGAAGCCTTTCTTTTGCCTGCCACTGCAAAAGTTTATTGGTGGTGCCTGAAAGAGATCCTGGAGGGGAATCGGAGGAGCCTAAAGCATTGAGGAATCGGAGGAGCCTAAAGCATTGAGGAATCAGAGGAGCCTAAAGCATTGAGGAATCGGAGGAGCCTAAAGCATTGGGGAATCAGAGGAGCCTAAAGCATTGAGGAATCAGAGGAGCCTAAAGTATTGAGGAATCAGAGGAGCCTAAAGTATTGAGGAATCAGAGGAGCCTAAAGTATTGAGGAATCAGAGGAACCTAAAGCATAGAGGAATCAGAGGAGCCTAATCCCCAGGAAACTGGGGATTAACGGCTGTACTTAGCAAGGGCTTCCCCTGGGCTGTCTGGCAGGAAGTATTTATGGACTACCGTGGCGTGTGTGCTCTTTAGGGGGATCACCACAGTAGATATGTGTGTGTAGAAGGAAACACAATGGAAAATAATTCAAAATGTTTCTATCTTAAGTGTATGATTATTGCCTTTTAACTGTGTCCCATGCCTGCCAGAAATGATTGCCTTTCAGGGCTGAATGACCTTTATTGCATTACATTGAATTGATTGTTTGTAATTTATGTTACTTTAAGGTATCAAAAAAATATAAAGGAAAATTATTGGATGAAACATTGAATTTGGCATTACTGCTATTAGCCAATAGAAACACATTCAATAACAGATTCACTACATGGAACAACAAATAATCCCCCCCAATAATCTGAAATTAGTTTGTTTCTGAAGTGTCTGTCCTATATATGAGAGATATGAAAGATCAGGAAATTCACTTTAAGACCACAAGATGTCACCATAAAAACATTCCCAACACTTTCCCTGGCTGCCACTGCTCTTACTCAACAAAAATGTCCTTTGTCTCATCACAACCTTTGGAGATATTTAATTAAAATGATTTTGTGGTAAGTTGATCAAATCTTTTTACATTTTGAAAAAGTTGTAGATATTTTCCAATGTTAGATCTATAGCTGTTTCTTAAATATGCAAGTAAGAAAGCCTTAAGATAAATAATCCACTTGTTTAGAGGGGCAGTTACTCCAGTACTTTTTAAAAAACCACCCCATTCCTAAAAACAACATTTCATGAAATAACTAAAAAATAGTTAACTGTAGCCATTTATTCCCCTTTATAGTTTGTCTTAGCATGACATTTACATTTACATTTACATTTAAGTCATTTAGCAGACGCTCTTATCCAGAGCGACTTACAAATTGGTGCATTCACCTTATGACATTCATCCACATATCATTTTTGTTCTGCAAACGTTGCTTTTTTGTGTCAGCAAATAGACATTTCTAGTTACCCCCTAGTACCTTATTTATTCCCTTATTTTAGTTTAGTGCCTATCTTCATAAATACTTACATACATTTTTTTAAACTGGTACTGGGGACCTTCAGAAGAGTCTTGTGAGGCTTGTGGGAATCCTAGTGCAAAACAGAGAACACAGCTGTCCACAGAGGGGTCATATAAGTGTAGCCCAAACCGTTCTGACGCTACAGACAGAAGTTGGCAAAAGAGGCTGCACCGACTTCATACGAGTCTTGTGAGGCTTGTTGACGGAGAACGCCATCGTGTCCGGGATGTCTCATTGTCTGACAATCATCGCTCTAGCTCTAACAATTTTCACAACAGATGCGGAAGGGCGATATCGGCGGATGCGTTGGATTGAGACATGCAGCCCATGCAAAAAAAAACAGATAAAGTATCTCTAGCTTAAATTGACGGATTTTGATGGATATTTGTTTTATGTTAGATTTCCGCGGAAATTGTAGGCAAAGGGTTAATGTTTTGTTTTCCAGTGCAAAATGTTTTGAATATGTTTTTGTTGCATGCCTTAATAATGAACATGACCCGCCTCATGGACCTGGCTAATTATTGCAAATCTCCAAACAACATTTAGTATAACTCTTCTCCAATAGAGGGCGCTAAATGCCCAGACTAGAAAACGCTACACAGGGGGCCTTTCTTTTGCCTGCCACTGCAAAGGTTAGTGGAGGAGCCTGAAAGAGATCCTGGAGGGGAATCGGAGGAGCCTAAAGCATTGAGGAATCGGAGGAGCCTAAAGCATTGGGGAATCGGAGGAGCCTAAAGCATTGGGGAATCGGAGCAGCCTAAAGCATTGTGGAATGGGAGGAGCCTAAAGCATTGTGGAATGGGAGGAGCCTAAAGCATTACCTAAACAAACAGTTGATAATGACCACAGTTAACCTCTGACTGTCTGTGAGTCAGCATGTAGTGAGGGCTTTCCCTGACAGTTGATTGGCTAGCATATTTATAGACAACATGTGAGTGTTTTAGGAAACTGGGGATCAACGGCTGTACTTAGCAAGGGCTTCCCCTGGGCTGGCTGGCAGGAAGTATTTATGGACTACCGTGGTGTGTGTGCTCTTTAAGGGGATCACCACAGTAGATATGTGTGTGTAGAAGGAAACACAATGGAAAATCTTTCAAAATGTTAAGCATATGATTAATGCCTTTTAACTGTGTCCCATGCCTGCCAGAAATGATTGCCTTTCAGGGCTGAATGACCTTTATTGCATTACATTGAATTGATTGTTTGTAATTTATGTTACTTAAATTTATGTTACTCAAT
Organism: Salvelinus namaycush; assembly: GCF_016432855.1. NCBI lineage: Eukaryota > Metazoa > Chordata > Actinopteri > Salmoniformes > Salmonidae > Salvelinus > Salvelinus namaycush. The sequence continues at coordinate 38,412 of NW_024058728.1, forward strand.
TTTCGCCTAAAATGACATACCCAAATCTAACTGCCTAGCTCAGGCCCTGAAGCAAGGATAAGCATATTCTTGGTACCATTGAAAGGAAAAAACTTTGAAGTTTTTGGAAATGGGAATGTGGTATGTGCAACGTTTTAGACTGATCCAATGAACCATTGCATTTCTGTTCAAAATGTTGTATCAAGACTGCCTAAATGTGCCTAATTTGTTTATTAATAACTTTTCATATTCAATATTGTGCACTCTCCTCAAACATTAGCATGGTATTCTTTCACTGTAATAGCTACTGTAAATTGGACAGTGCAGTTTGATAAATGCAGTTATACTTTACAATGCCAGGATGTCATACTCATTCAGGTCTTTTCATCTAGTATGAATTCACTGCACACTATTGAAGAAGAGAATAGTCTCTTCAGATTCAAAATATTGGCACATTGAACCATGTCACAGACTGTAGTATAAAACTCTGTGGATGGAGCTGAAACAATGATGTGACATCTATTCTGCCATCTTGATGCACGTTCCCCATAGCCTTCATTAGATCATGCCTTCTCAGTATGAACGAGCCTAGTGTGTTGGTATTTGCTACTTAATGCCATGTTGTAAATATATATACTGGTAGTATGGTAAGTACATAACATATACATTGAGTGTACAAAACATTAGGAACACCTGCTCTTTCCACAACAGACTGACCAGGTGAAAGCTATAATCACTTGTTGATGTCACTTGTTAAATCCACTTCAATCGGTGTAGATGAAGGGGAGGAGACAAGTAAATAAGAATGTTAAGCCTTTGTGACATGGATAGTGTACGTGTGCCATTCAGAGAGTGAATGGGCAAGACAAAATATTTAAGTTTCTTTCAACAGGGTATGGTAGTAGGAGCCAGGAGCACCGGTTTGTGTCAAGAACTGCAACGCTGCTGGGATTTTCACGCTCAACAGTTTCCTGTGTGTATCAAGAATGGCCTACCACCCAAAGGACATCCAGCCAACTTGACACAACTGTGGGAAGCATTGGAGTCAACATGGGCCAGCATCCCTGTGGAACGCTTTCGACACCTTGTAGAGTTCATTCCCTGACGGAATTGAAGCTGTTCTGAGGGCAAAAAGGGGGGGGGGGGGGGGGGGTGCAACTCAATATTAGATGGTGTTGTGTACACTCATTAATGTTTTGTACATTCATTCAACTCAAAATTATTGGCACCCTTACAAAGATTTGTAAAATAAATAATTAAAATACTGAGCAGAACTGTATGATAAAAATAATTGAACATTTTATAAAAATGATTGTAATTGTTAAGGAACCTTTTAGACAACCCTACTGTTTCACTATATTCACATTGTCCAGGGGACCTAGGCTTGCCTTATTGTTCTGTAACCTGACTAGGTGTGTGTATAAACATGTAAGTATGAGTGTGTGGACGGTGTTGAGTGTGTATGGGGAGAGTGTGGATTGCGCAGATGATTACGGGCCTCGTCCCGTGTCTTTTACACGGCTCGCCGTAATTTGGGGCTTAGTAAAAAAAAAACATTACACTTCCTGCGCCTGTCTCCAGAATCTCTCATGCCAGCGTGACAGGCCACAGGACCAGTGGAATCAACAGCCCCATAACAAAGACCCACTACCATATTGAACAGTAGGTGTAAGGTTCTGTTCTGCATATACATCCTTCTTTCAACACCAAACCCACTACCATATTGAACAGTAGGTGTGAGGTTCTGCATATACAGCCTTCTTTCAACACCAAACCCACTACCATATTGAACAGTAGTGTGGGGTTCTGTTCTGGCATATACATCCTTCTGTCAACACCAACCCACTACCATATTGAACAGTAGGTGTTGGGGTTCTGTTCTGCATATACATCCTTCTGTCAACACCAAACCCACTACCATATTGAACAGTAGGTGTGGGGTTCTGTTCTGCATATACATCCTTCTGTTAACACCAAACCCACTACCATATTGAACAGTAGTGTGGGGTTCTGTTCTGCATATACATCCTTCTTTCAACACCAAACCCACTACCATATTGAACAGTAGGTGTGGGGTTCTGTTCTGCATATACATCCTTCTTTCAACACCAAACCCACTACCATATTGAACAGTAGGTGTGGGGTTCTGTTCTGCATATACATCCTTCTTTCAACACCAAACCCACTACCATATTGAACAGTAGGTGTGGGGTTCTGTTCTGCATATACATCCTTCTTTCAACACCAAACCCACTACCATATTGAACAGTAGGTGTGGGGTTCTGTTCTGTATATACATCCTTCTGTCAACACCAAACCCACTACTGGTGGGCATGGCCAAACAGCACTTATTTTTTCTGGCAACCCTTCCAAAGAGCCTATTGGCATGGACGTGGCTTCTAATTGTAGATTTGGAGACTTGGTGACCCGAAGATGCGACCAAGTTCTGTTATTCTCCCCCTTTCGACCATGGATATTTCTTTGCTTCCCGAACCATCTTCCTCACTGTGTGTGGGAATAACATTCACTTGTGCAACAGAATATTTGTATTAATTGTGCTGTCAATGTTCACTTGAACCAAGTGTAAAGGACGTCATGCTGCTTGCTTAGCGATCACCACTTCCTCCTGATTCAGAACATACCGAGGCTCAAACCCAGGACCTCTATCTCACAAACACATGACCTCCTGAAGCGTCCTAACCAGTCGCACCACCAAAAAGCTAACTATTCAGCAGCACAAGTGGAGACGCTGCAGGCTGAGGACTGAGTTTCACAGATCCCCATCTGCTACACAAGCAATGACAAGTCTATACCCGTTTAGGAAAAAAGTATTTTAATGTATTCGGTAATGTTACACTTATCCAGATTTACCAGAGGGTTCAAATTGCAATGAGTTAGAGGCTAGATAGCTTCGTCAGCATAGTGGAGGCTTCACACTTTTTTGAGAAGGCTATAAAATAATCCACAGTGGCGGGAGAGGTTGGAATGAAGGCCAAACAGTCAGTCAACACAGACTAGATACATGGTGTCAGACGGCAGTCATGGAGCAGTGAGCAGTTACCTACTCTGTCAGCTTACATTAGTTGCAGGTTTTGTGAAATCTGTGGTTCTGAAACCCAATGGCCACCCTCCATGCAGACTACATTGAAGACGCATGCCAGATCCCAGAACGCCTAGATTAGATGTTTATTAACATATCGGCTGACTACATCATATGATATAGCAATCTGATGTGGCACACAACTATTGGTTGATGCACTGCAACCAATAAGAGACTCTGGAATCATGATCCTGTGTGACCTAAAGAGAAAGGTTCTGCCCCATGGCCATGGAGTGTGAAGGAAAGTTGATCAGACACATTGGTTCCACACTGATGTCACTTCCATGTTGTGATTTTGAACATATTTAGTGTTGAATAAGTTCTGAAAGAAGAGGAAGCATGAACTATTTCAGAAAGAAGGTTACTAATACCTACTTATTGTAGGTATTAGGGGTGATTCCTCAAGAAACTAGAACAAAAACAAGACCACGATGTTGGGGATTATCACAACATTTCATCCTTTGGAGGAAGAATTGTTGACATATATTTGACATTAGTTTGTTTTTTGAGGGGGGTTAATATTTTTTTTCACAAAAAACATGAAAACAGAACACCAACTATATAAAACATTCTCTAAGAACGTCAACATACAATTTCTAAATTTGGATCTTAAAGCATAATTGAGAAATAATGAAATGAAGTTGGATCATATGTGACATTTAACGACCCTGTTAAAAATCAGGTATGTGGTTCTGGGTAATGGCTGAATGGAACATGACGAGAGGCGGGGAGTGTGTTGGGTGTCTCCATACAAGTTGATTTTCTAAGTTTCATCTACAGTCATTTGTTGTCATATTGGCTTAGATGTGATGGTAGAAAGATTTTAATTGAACATTGAGCATTGATCAATGCCTTCTTAAGAAGTCGGTGGCTGCCGGCTTAAAGTTTTGCTACGCTGTACCTAATGAACACAACCCTAATTCCAGTTCAACAAATTGAAAAAAATACAACATTATTGAGATGATTGCGATATTAAAGTTGACTTTTATTATGACTGTTTGATATATTATGACTTTTTGGTACACGGCCCTGTTTGTGGTATAAATTGCAGAACTATAAAGCAGAGGCTCCTATCATCAGGTCTTCAGTCATCCCAGATATAACAGCTGCTATAGACGGGAAGGATATTACCAAAGCAGCAGTTAATAGTCGGTCGACTGCCCTTGAAAACCAACTTCTCCTTTTGAAAACAGCCCATGTGGCATGATATGAGTCAGAAACATTTACTCTAGTGTCAAAATTGACTACAAAGTGTAAATAGGATAATCAGGATAAATCTAGGATAAATAATAATTCTGGTGTTGTGAAGGACAGCTCTGTGACAGGGATCAACATCCCACAGCTGGTTGGGCTGGAGGATGGTACGGTACTGGTGGAAAGTTATGGCTGGCAACAACACCTGACTCCCTACTTCAGGCCGCTGCCACAGTTCAAGCAGTACCAGCATTTCAGGTGAATATCATTTTCATTGCATTGTGTGAGGTTATTCTTCTTATCTAAACTTGGGAGGTGAATTGATGTTGTGGAAGGTTGTAATGTCTTCTACATTTTTTTTGTTATTTCCTGTTTTACAGCTTCGATGCTCTGGAGCCTGGTGTTATTGTCACCGATGAGCGTTCAGACCAAGTCAGGACCAGGTTTTAGCTGCTGCGCAACATCCTTCCTCCCATAGATGGTCTGCCTGTACCAGCACCACCTGGACTGGACACAGCTGGACAAACGTATCTTTTGGAGAAGATCTGGGAGTTTTGCGACGAAGAGGCTATGGACATCACATGCCCTGCACCAAAGTCAAGGGCAGGACAGGAACACGCTTTCCAAATATAGATTCCCTTGTTCATGCGTGGTTTTAATCTGGACACTTTCTGTGTTTACCTGGAATTTTTCCTTATTGTAGGCTACTACTTTTACCACTTTTAGTCTTAATCTTTACTACACTACTCATTGTTTAGCACAAGACCTCACATGTGAATTCTTAAACAGGTGGGTGGGGCTGGCTTAAGAGGGTGTGAACAATGCTGAATGGGTGTAGACAAAAGACAGCTCTCCAGTAGGTACCAAAACATTCAAAAGGCCATTTTCACAAAAGTGAGATTACAAGTTTATCAACTTTGAAAGCAGAATTACTTTCTCATTGTTCCCAAAAAAAATGCAGTGTATGGTATACCATTTTGTAGCTCTGAGTCTCTACTTTTATCCAATGTAAAAAAAAAAAAAAAAATCAGATTTTGCTACATAAGACCGATTTGAGCAGGTCGGTCACATATTATGTTTCACCGAGTCGTGGCTGAACGACAACACGGATAATATAGAGCTGGCTGGGTTTACTGTGCAGGACAGAGAAGCTACGTCTAAGACGAGGGACGGGGGTGTGTGTCTATTTGTCAATAACAGCTGGTGCGCAATGTCTAATATTAAAGAAGTCTCGAGGTATTGCTCGCCTGAGGTAGAGTACCTCATGATAAGCTGTAGACAACACTATCTACCAAGAGAGTTCTCATCTATATTATTCGTAGCCATCTATTTACCACCACAAACCGATTCCACACACAGAGACGCATACAAAGCCCTCGACCTCCATTTGGCAAATCTGACCATAATTATATCCTCCTGATTCCTGCTTACAAGCAAAAACTAAAGCAGGAAGTACCAGTGACTCGCTCAATACGGAAGTGGTCAGATGACGCGGATGATACGCTACAGGACTGTTTTGCTATCACAGACTGGAATATGTTCCGGGATTCACCCAATGGCATTGAGAAGTATACCACCTCAGTCACCGGCTTCATCAATCATTTATCGACTACGTCGTCCCCACAGTGACCGTAAGTACATATCCCAACCAGAAGCCATGGATTACAGGCAACATCCCCATCCAGCTAAAGGCTAGAGCTGTCGCTTTCAAGGAGTGGGACACTAATTTGGACAGTTATAAGAAATCCCGCTACGCCCTCATACGAACCATCAAACAGGCAAAGCGTCAGTACAGGATTAAGATTGAATCCTACTACATCAGCTCTGACGCTCGTCGGATGTGGCAGGGCTTGTAAACTATTACGGACTACTAAGGGAAATCCAGCCGCGAGCTGCACAGTAACGTGAGCCTACCATAAAAGGCTAAATGCCTTTTAAGCTTGCTTCAAGGCAAGCAACATTGAAGCATGCATGAGAGCACCAGCTGTTCCAGATGATTGTGTGATCACGCTCTCCGTAGCCGATGTGAGCAAGACCATTAAACAGGTCAACATTCACAAAGCCGCAGGGCAGGACAGATTACCAGGATGTGTACTCAAAGCATACGCAGACCAACTGGCAAGTGTCTTCACTGACATTTTAAAACTCCCTGACTGAGTCTGTAATACCTACATGTTTCAAGCAGACCACCATAGTCCCTGTGCCCAAGGAAGGCTCCTTAACCAAATCAGATTTATTTATATCGCCCTTCTTACATCAGCTGATATCTCAAAGTGCTGTACAGAAACCCAGCCTAAAACCCCAAACAGCAAGCAATGCAGGTGAAGAAGCACGGTGGCTAGGAAAAACTCCCTAGAAAGGCCAAAACCTAGGAAGAAACCTAGAGAGGAACCAGGCTATGAGGGGTGGCCACTCTTCTGGCTGTGCCGGGTGGCGATTACAACAGAACATGGCCAAGATGTTCAAATGTTCATAAATGACCAGCATGGTCAAATAATAATAATCACAGTAGTTGTCGAGGGTGCAACAAGTCATCACCTCAGGAGTAAATGTCAGTTGGCTTTTCATAGCCGATCATTAAGAGTATCTCTACTGCTCCTGCTGTTTCTAGAGAGTTGAAAACAGCAGGTCTGGGGCAGGTAGCACGTCCAGGTAGCACGTTTTTTAACAGCTTCTAACCCCAAGCCATAAGACTGCTGAACAATTAATCAAATGGCCACCCGGACTATTTACATTGACACCCCCCCATTTGTTTTTTCACTGCTGCTACGCTCTGTCTATTATCTGTGCATAGTCACTTTACCCATACCTACATGTACAAATTACCTCGACTAACCTGTATCCCGCACATTGACTCGGTACCGGTACCCCTTCTATATAACTCGTTATTGTAATTTTATTGTGTTACTTTTTATAATTTTTGACTACTACTATCAGGTGTGAAGGTAAGATCCAGATGCAGACCACGTCGAATAAACGATAATCCAACAGGGGCAGGCAATAGACAGGTCAAGGCAGACAGGGGCCTGATTGGTGGAGTGCTGCAGATATGTTTGTCCTTCTGGAATGTTCTCCCATCTCCACAGAGGAACTCTAGTGCTCTTGTAACAGTTTAACTTTAGTCCGTCCCCTCGGCCCGACCCGGGCGCGAACCAGGAACCCTCTGCACACATCAACAACAGTCACCCACGAAGCATCGTTACCCATCGCTCCACAAAAGCCGTGGCCCTTGCAGAACAAGGGGAACCACTACTTCAAGGTCTCAAAGCGAGTGACGTCACCGATTGAAACGCTATTAGCGCGCACCCCCGCTAACTAGCTAGCCATTTCACATCGGTTACACTCTGTCAGAGTGACCATCGGGTCTTGGTCACCTCTCTGACCAAGGCCCTTCTCCCCCGATTGCTCAGTTTGGCAGGCCGGCCAACTGTAGGAAGAGTCTTGCTGGTTCCAAACTTCTTCCATTTAAGAATGATGGAGGCCACTGTGTTTTTGGAGACCTGCAATGCCGCAGACATTTTTTGGTATCCTTCCTCAGATCTGTGGCTCGAAACAATCCTGTCTCAGAGCTCTACGAACAATTACTTCGTCCTCATGGCTTGGTTTATGCTCTGACGTGCACTGTCAACTATGAGACCTTATATAGACAGGTGTGTGCCTTTCCAAATCATGTTCAATCAATTTAATTTACCACAGGTGGACTCCAATCAAGTTGTAGAAACATCTCAAGGATTACAAATGGAAACAGGATGCATCTGAGCTCAATTTCGAGTCTCACTGCAAAGGGTCTGAATACTTATGTAAATAAGGTATTTTTTTAATACATTTGGTAAAATAAAAAATAAAAAAACATGCTTCCACTTTGTCATTATGGGATATTGTGTGTAGATTTATGAGGAATTTACTTGATTTTATCCATTTTAGAATAAGACTGTAACGTCACAAAATGTGGAAAAAGGGAAGGGGTCTGAATACTTTCCAAAGGCACTGTATTGCTGTGGAAGCTGGATGTATTTCTGACACACCTGTTTCTGAACATGGCCATATTGGGCTTGTAAATGATCTGTTGATTTAGTTTGCTTCCTGTAGCTCTGCCATCGACTGTATGGGATCAAATTGGAGTTTCAAGAACAGTTCAGCAGGTTTGATACCATCTCTATGACGGAGGGTCATAAAGCAATCCTAAACTACTTTAGGCTGCATGTATTTCTGACACCCAGTTTGGATCATGGTCATGGTTGGAGAAGGTCACTAGGCAGGGGGTAATAACTGTGGACTTGTTTGTCCAAAGATCTGTAAAGCTTGCTGTAAAACACAACAACTCCCCATTTGATCCAAGTGTTTATCCTTGTAAATGTATTAGATTAATATTCCATTGACATTACACTGCATGCTGAAATGGGGAGCAGAGAGAGATCCGATACAGGCCAGCACATTATTTTGACCTTATTAGTCAACCATGAGGCCCTTACATTGCTGACACCGTCATAGATTTACAGCAAGATATGTGACCTGGAAAATAAGATCTGAATTAACCGAGCCAAGATTGGATGTTTTGTAGGTCCATGCCACACCATGTGACATTTCAAATCCAGATATAGATTTTAGTAGCTTTGACATTTTAATGGATTGAATCATATTAAAAAAATGCTGACGTGAGCCAAGGCACTGGGGTGTCTCAGGCCAACTACTTTGCGGGTCGTTTTACAGAACAAAATGTATTGGATCAGCAGTTACTATCCGATCCCCCCCAAGGCCCTGCTAAAATACAAATGTACAATAACAGTTTTGTAATGACAGTTTACTCAACTGCTTAATGACTTCTGACAGTTAATAACAGTATATCAGGGACCTGCAACTCCTGTTCTGGACAGCCCATCCACATGGTGTGCAGGCTTTTATTCCACCCCAGCACTAACACAGTGGGTTCAGCTAAATCAAATGATCATAACCTTCAATTTAGCCCTGAATTACTAGTAAATCAGGTTGGGATTCCTATGAGTTGGGAGCCATCAGCCAATGAAGAAGAATATAATTGACTACTCTAAAATGGAGATAGCCTCAATGGCACTGCCCATGCTGTCACAGACACTATAATGACACAGATACAAATATGAGTCCTCTGTCTATCTGTTGTTAACACACAGTATCTGCCCTCTCATTGGCTAAAATGGTCCCGCCTAATCTCACCTCCTCCCATTTCCATTGTTAGAGTGGTCACTAAAATATATTGTCAATATAATAAACAATCTTTGGCAAAATCAACTTGTTGTGAAGGGTCATGCCACTCCTACAGGACTCCCAATTGCTCCTAATTACCCTAGGCCACGCCCCTTCCCTCCACACCTGTTACCACTCCCTAATCATCTCTCCACTGCCGTTTTACACCCCTTTCATTTTCATGTAGAAGTGGTGAGTAGATGGCGGCATGCACATTCAAATTGTGTCAACGTCTTTATTTATACCACAGAAGAGAATTGGAGATGGCGGAAACTGAGGTTTTGTTTGAAAATGCTTGTGAGTCGAGTGAAGCTAATAGTACAGAAAGTGAGAATGAGTGGTTTACCATGGCGAAGAAAAAGGGTAACAAGCGAAGAAGAGGTGTTGTGGAAAAAAGGTAATCACGAGACTCGTTTTTAGTCGGAGTGAGGTATTTTAGATCAATGCTACTGGGGAAATCCCTTTAACATCTCCAGGAAAATCTGGAATGTGTTGGAGGAAAGTGTGGAGTCGGTGAGAGTCACAAGAAGTGGTCTTATTTTTTGTGTGTTTGTGTGTCTGCGGAGCAGAAGAAGCATATTGGAGTGGAATTTTTCCTCTATGGATTGTCGTAGTCGGCTGCCTACAAAGGGGGGTATTTCTGGGGTGGCGCAAGAAATAAAGGCAGAGGATATAACTGAAGATATATCGATGGAGTGGTGGTGTAG